>NC_056732.1:1555813939-1555858939 GCF_019279795.1 Protopterus annectens | reverse complement strand
CTTAGTATAAATACGCAATTTTCTCTGATAGCTTGAAATTTAATACTGAGAGTCTGTGTTAGCTAAATGTGCTGGCAATTAAGTGTAGAGAGTAGCTGTATCTCCTTTCCATGGCTTGTAACATTAAGTTGGAGCACATGCACTTATACATAGTCATAGGTCTGGACACTGACATACACACACACACACACACACACACACACACACACACACACACACACACACACACACACACACACACGCACACAGGAGCGGGGCCCATACATGAATGCTGTGTGTCTGTCTGTGCAATGTTAATAGTCAAGGAGTTTGCTGCATGAGGTGGTGTGTACCTAAAATTAAATGCTTTAGCACTATCCTATATTCCACAACACCAAAGCCATAGAAAGAATTAACCTGGAAATGATCAATAATGACATAGGAAACCTCCAGACGCTGGACCTAACCCAATTTGGTTTTGTCAAGGCAGATGTCAATCTCTCATTCACTCAAGGTAAGGTGGAGTCTCCATGCCCTCCTAGCGTTCACGTGGGTTTTCTCCGGGTACTTCTGTTTCCTCCCATATTCCAAAGACATGTGCCTGGAGCGTTTCTTCTCAGGCCTCCACTGAAAATAAACTCTGCTCTAGTCAGACTTTCCCAGTCAACAAATGTTAAATAAATAAATGTTAAATAAATAAATAAATTCCTTTTGTATTACATTTGTATTACAGTCACACATGGGCTGCATGGCTAGGCTTATAGTGTCCTAGTGGTTATTAGCTTAGTATACACCTTTGAACCTATGAACCTATGAATCATGCGCTTGTTGTGCCAGTCAAAAGTACATTTATGTACTATTTATGTATCAAATTATTGCTAATTTTGTCTGTCATGTATTAAGTCATATTCTAGCCTGCCTGACTAATGGAGGAATAAGGACTTTGGTTAACAAATAGGTAAAATAAATACAAATTAAGATTAATAAATAATAACAATGAAAATGCCTGAAAAAGAGGCTCCATGCCTCCAGTGTTAATAGATAAGGTGGCATATTTGGCCACAAGAGGGTAGTGTTGTCTAAAGAAAAAAAAAAAAATAAAAAAATGGAGGCTGGTGTTTATCATTGTCTGTGGAGTCTGTATGAAGTTCTCTCGAGCTACTCTACCCCCAACTCACACACACACACACACACACACACACACACACACACACACACACACACACACACACACAAAAACACACAAAACATGCTGATTCATTGGTTACTCTCTGAATTGTCCACATTTATCACTTTTATCTATATGGCAAGGTTTGTAGCAAAAAAGGGTCTAAGAGAAATCATTGCACTTATTTTCTTTCCTGGTTTTCAAATAATTAAATTAAATTGTAAGATATATTACAGCAGACTGTAACTTCTATGAAAATCATTCCAAGGTTCAGTTATCATGCAGTACTTATTTATTTAGCTTATCAAAGCTTACTGTCAATCTAGTCTGTGTTGTACTTCACACTTTAATGGTGGAATTAGTTTAGAGGTTTTTCTTCTAGGAAATCATTGTTTTGGCCTTTGATGGATTTAATAAGATATTAAATGTACTATAACCGTCAGCTTGTAAATTTTCTATTCTAAATCTATATGCTATGGAAGTTTTTTTTTTTTTGTCTGAACAGCAATTATTATGCTATGAACAGAACTCCATTATGCTATGAACAGAACTCCATTATGTGTTAATGTAATTGCAGCTTAATACACAATTGTGCTAGTATGCTCAGTTTATGTAATTTTGAAGAGTTTTAAAAATTGCCTAAAATGCCTGTTTTTATCAAATACCAGAGTATACCCTACAACACAATGGCACAATTCTAGAAAATAGTAAAAGTACACTAAACACTGTTACTAGCAAAATCCCTCAAGGCTCGGTTCTGGAGACATTCCTTTTTGACATCTACTTCTCTGAATTCAGGGTCAATGTCACCGGACTCTGGCTGACCAAATTTGCAGACGACTGCAAACTAGGAGCAGTCATAGAATGCACCAAAGAGACCAATGGCTAGCAAGGCCTGATACAGACTGATAGCTGGTGTCAGAGCCACAATCTAAAACTCAGTGCAAAAAATGCATCATAGTATCCTTTGGGAAGATGGCTACCCCTGGAAATAACCACATTGATAATACACCCCTAAGAGTAGACCCAGTGGCCAGGGATTTGGGATGGTCTTTGACCATCATGCCTGTACATTTGGAAGGAAGGTAACAAGGAAATCATTCTATGTTGCACAGCTTAAAAGCAAGTTTATGTATCTGGGGCCAAAGATTGTTATTGTTCCTCTGTACTAGGCCCTCATCAGACCATTCATTGAGTACAAAGACCCATTTGGTTTGTACCTGACCACAAATATGCAACAACTGGAGCATCCATAGAGGTTCTTCACAAAAAAGAACACAACCAGTAATTTTTGAATTTGAATAGTATACCCTACTAAGTAAATGTATACTTAACTTTCTTGAGTTTTTTTACCTTCAATCACTGTACTGCTATTTTTTTTATTCTTACCTAGACTATATGATTGTATTAGTGAAATGTATAACATGTATTTTTTTTTTTCGTTTTGTGCTTGTATCTGAGATCGAATCAACATTTTTATCTTTATGTAGCTCTTCTCCCAGAGTCTCAGCTGAAAAAGGATATTTTGCCCAGTCAGACTTTCCCAGTAAACAAATAAATAAATAAATAAAAATACAGGATATAAGCAATATATCCTATGCAGACCACCTTAACGCCCTATCCCTGTACTCAGTCTCCTACAAACTGCTGTGAGGTGATTAATGCCTGGACTAAAAAAGCATACTCTGATTCTGCTCTGATGACGCTGTTGAACATCTGCAAAACAAATAACATCAGAATTATTCTATCAAGGGACCTAAACCTCATTTGCAATACAAATACAACATGTTGGAGAGACAAGTATGTTTTTTTCAGGGACTACCCCTTTTCTGGAATTTACCATAACAGTAGATTTTTAACTACATCAGTGTTGCACTAACCTAAGCTAACCTATAGATCTTGCCAGGGTTATGACCAGCTGGCCAGCTTCCAAAGCTTCAGTGCACTTTCAACATACCCTAACTGCTGCTGATTTTAAGGACAGCCACAGAAAAGCAGCAGTTTGGGTGCTACATCCCTCAGAGCTTTCTTGTCCCAGAGAAAGGGAGGGCAGATTCTTAAGAATAAGGCATATGCTAGCAAAAAAATAGAATATATAAATGTGTATATATAGGCTTGTCCTGGCAAAATCCTCAAATTAAACAAGGTAGAATGGTAAGAGGAAGTGGCTGCTGCAAATTATGTTTGAATGTCTGTTGTTATGGTAAGTGTACTAAAACAACTGTACTTTATTCATCATTAAATCACTATTGCAGTAATCTAAGCTATATGGAAAGATTATCATAGCTTAGACAGCTGGGGAGGTGGAAGAGAGATGATTCACTAACCCTTGGAGAATGCTCCTAGCAAAACAAGTTCTAAACCAGGAAAAGCAATCTCGTTTGTAATATATTATACATGTATGTACAGAGGACCAAGTTGCTGCCTCTAGAATTTGTCTGGAGTCCACACCTTTCAAAAAAAAAAAATACAGAAGAAGCCAAGGCCCTTGTAGAATGAGCATTAGCCATGCCAGGAAGTAACTTGCAATAATGAGAACAGCAGAAAAATATAACACAAGACAACCAATGGGAAACTGTCTGCTTTAACAAAGTTTGCCCTTTTATCTTACCTTCATAGGAAATAAATAGCTAACCAGCCTTCCTGAAGTATTTTGTTTTATCCAAGTAGTATCTGAGTTGCCTGTGGACACCCACAGTATGCAAACTCCTTTCTCCCTTGTTTTTAGGTTCTAGAGAAAGAAAGTAAAATTAACAGTTTGACTCAAAGTAAACTATGAAACCACTTTAGGCATAAATGAAGGATTTGATCTCAAATACACCTAATTATTGTGAAATATCCGGTAAGGTTGACTCATCATACGTTTGCGACTCAGAATCTCTTCTTGCAGAAGTCAAAGCAATAACACTGTTTTCAAAGTTAGGAATCTCAGACCAACCAGTTCAAATGTAAGGAGTGTCATTTATTGTAAACATTAAGATGCCAGGAAGGAGTAACTTATTTTCTGGGTGAGAAGTTATGGAAGATCTTTTTCAAAAAACTGTTTGACTTGAGGCAGCACAGAGAATGAGACAGACAGACAGGCAGAGATGGCAGAAAGATAAAAAAGTCATAGAGGAATAAGAAATGCCAGAGGATAATTACTCATACAATTTTTGTAGAATCTGAGGTGTGTAAGCTTTAAAAGGGTAAAGTTTCTTAGTTTGGCACCAGATATAAAATCTCTTCTACTTACCCATATACGATTTGAAGTAGCAGATTTTTTAGCTTCCTGCTGCAAGTCCGCAGGAAATAGGTGCTCAAAAGTGTTAAAACCCTATCATCCAGGAGTCAGTTGAAGAAACATCAGGTTGAGTTGTAATAAACAACCTCTGTCTTGTGAGTAAATACATCGTGTGAAGAAGCCTGAGGTAATTGCGCTTGACCAGTTTTAAAATAAGGTAGAATCACTATTGCTTAGGTCAAAAGGGAATCACTACAGCTAACTATGGAAAGTCCTTCTGGATCTTTAGAAGAACCCTGGATATCAGTGGAAAAGGTGTCTTTCTGGCCTATTTGCTAGGAATCCTGCAGCAGAATTTTAATTGTCTACTCTGAGTGGAGGAAACAGATCTATGTGAGGAGTTCTCCACAAATGAATCAATTCCTGGAAGACCCCCCACACACACACAAACACACACAGGTCCAGTTTCCACTTGTGAGGGTGTGTCTTTGTCCTGCTCAGTTTGCCTGCAAAAGTTTTTTGTCTTGATAGAATTTAAGTGACCTGTGGGGTCATGTCAAGCTGAGTTGCTAAATCCCAGGCTGTCATGGTTAATTTGCAAAGGGGATAATATCTGGTACCCCATTGCATGTATACTACAACATCAATGTGGTGTTGTCTGTTATAACTTCCACAGGTCCTGAAGACCAGAGATGATTTAAGGCTTTTAGAGCATATATTACTGGCATCATCTCTTTGAGGTTTATACATCTTAGTCTATCTTGTTTTTCCCACAGAACACGGTCTTCCACCCTTATGAGCACAGCTCCATAAGAGAAATATAAGGCATCAGTGTTTATGGACTGAGATGGAAGGTTTATCTAGTAGGCATCCCAAAAACACAATCCTGTGGGAAGGAATGACCAAGGATTTCTGTAAATTTAACTAGAACCATAGGCTGAGAAGGAGCTCCTTGACTAATGTGAAAGACTCCTGCCATGTCAAGAAAGAGTCTGGAAATATAGGATAGCAATACAACTTTGAAAAAATGTGAATGCCTTACAATCTGCAATGAGCAATTACTGGTGCCAAATATTTATAAATATCCCTGGAGCTGTAGATAGTCCAAGGGGTAAAACAGTATTGATAATGTAATCCAGGTAGAGAGAACCATAAAGATTGAATTATGCAGAGTGTGATGGCCGTGACCTGGCCCAGCAATCAAGGAACCTCAATCCTCACCACTATCACCAGGGAGGTCATCTCCTAGAAGAGGAAAGGATAATTAATACACACAGTAAAGTACAATTTCCCTTAAGTGCACACAGAGATCACAGTCAGTCAGTCTGGGGCTGGTTGCTTCTTTGCTCACCAGGTTTCCAATAAGACTCCCCACTGGCACAGCAGTAAGGTCTAGGTCTCAGCCTAACTGGGCAAGCTAAAACCTCCAGTACCCTCTCTGTCCATCAAGTGCTTCATGTCCCTGCCCAGGTAGCTGATACACACACACACACACACACACACACACACACACACACACACACACACACACTTTGAGAAGAGGTTATACAACCACACAGACCCTCCTGGGAAAAGGCTGGCACAGGCTCTCCAGCTGTGGCCCTATTACCCAGACCATACAGTAGTAATTCGTGCCACCACCCAGTTAGTTATCAGCTACTAAAAGGCCCTTAAAAGGGTGTCCAGTTATTACTGTGCAATATTATAATCCAATGGTAGTATGACTAATCAGTCTCAAGGCTTATTGCAATAAACTCTATAAATATATAATGTACTCTAAAGCATACTTTATCTCTACATAAACCAGCCACAGGTAGAAGGTTTTAAAAATATTTAATAATAAATAATTAAAACAGAAGACAAAACTACTACACCATAAAGATATATAAGAGTTCAGAGATCACCCAGAAACTTAAAATAATACAGTAGTACAGGTCTGATTTCCAAGAAAAATGCCTAATTAATCTTTACTAGCTTTAACTATTCCTACAAGAAATCACAGTGCTAAAACTTACATGTGAGCATAGGGCAAAGTGCTGAGTTAGATGTCCAAAATCAAAATGCTGTCCAGTCTCTCACTGAACAATAGTTTTTAAACAGTAACCAACAGCTCTGCTGAGGCCTCCAAAATTACATCATTTTGACACTTAGGTTTTCCCAGTATTCATATTGCATCATATTGACACCTGGTCTGAGTTCTCAGGCCACAAACTGCATTATTTAGCAATCTACCACCTGCTCAGAAACTACAACAATACAATCATTTCACATATACACTCTAGCAGAAACCAGAGCAATAAAGCACCTTCCATATGTAAGTTTTAGTCATAAACTTTAGCCTTAAAACAATGGGCATGAAACTTTCATCCAGATGCACTGGAGCCTACTTGTAAAACATGAAAGGGTCACAACATGCTTCACTGGGCCAGTAGAATGCAATGTTGTCACATATTTTGCAGTTCCACATTTCATAGTATTCTTTAACACTCAAAAAAACATGCCTGTATTTTACATTTATTTAACAGTTGATAGAATTATGGATCGAATTCTATTTGACTGATGAACTCAAGCTAGTTTTTCAAGTGCCCCTTGAGAAAATTTGCTTGAGAGTGGCAGGTCTATCTGGGTGTACCTCACCTCATTCCCTGTCTTGAGAGCCCATCTGCATTGGCATTGCTGCTCCCACTGTGGTGCTGCACTGACATATCATATGCTTGCAACCCCAGGCTCCATCTTAGCAACTTAGCATTTTGCTGACTGGCACTGTTTAACCATGTTAGATGGTTGTGATCTGTCATCACAGTGAATTTTCTTCCATACAGATAAGGCTGAAGTTTTTGTAGTGCCCACACTATGGCTATACATTCCTTTTCTAGCTCTGCATAGCATTCCTCCCTGGGTTGGAGCCTACAACTGACATAAACCACTGGGTGCTTTTCTCCCTCTGAAGAAATCTGGTTAAGTACAGCCCCCACCCCATAGTTTGAAGCATCCACCTGCACAACAAATTATTTGATATAGTCTGGACTGGCTAACACAGGGGGTCCTCCTGAAGCTTCCTTAAGCTTCTGAAATGCCTGCTCACATGCTGGGGTCCATACTACCTTATCTGGCCTGTTCTTCCTTGTCAGGTCTGTGAGGGGAGCAGCTATGGTACTACAACTGGGAACAAACTCTCTGTAGTACCCTGCTATCCCTAAGAATGTCCTCACCTGCTTTTTGGTAACAGGTGCAGGCCATGCCTGAATAGCTTCCACTTTGGCAGGTTCTGGCATTATCATACCACTCCCCACTCTATGTCCTAGGTAGAAGACCTCTGCCATACCCACCTGACATTTGCTCAGCTTAATGGTCAACCCTGCCCTCTGTAGTCTGTCCAGCACCTCCCTGACATGCTGAAGGTGCTCTAGCCAGGAATGGCTGTAGATGGCAATATCATCTAGGTAAGCAAGGGCAACCCCTCCTGCTCCTGCTAGGATATTATCTACCAGCCTCTGGAAAGTTTCTGGAGGATTCTTCATCCCAAAGGGCATCTTTGTGAACTCATACAAGCCAAAAGGAGTCACAAAGGCTGACTTCTCTCTAGCACTGAGAGTCAAAGGCACCTGACAGTAACCCTTGGTAAGATCAATGGTTGTAAGATACTTAGCCCCACCCAGCTGCTCTAGGGCCTCATCTGTCCTAGAAATGGGGTAAGCATCTGACTCTGTGTGACTATTTCATTTCCTGTAATCCACACAGAACCTGGTGCTGCCATCCTTCTTTGGCATCAACACCACTGGTGAGGCTGAGGGACTGTTGGACTCTTGAATAACCCCTAGTTTCAACATCTCCTGTGCCTCCTCCCTCAGAGTCTGTTTGACTCTCTCAGGCACCCTATAAGGGCCCTGCCTAATAGGCCTTTGGGGTCCTGTATCCATCTGGTGCTGCACCAGGTGGGTTCACCTTGGTTTCGCAGTGAACACATCCCCAAATTCCTGCAACACTGCTCGGATTTCTCGAACTTGGGTAGGAGATAGCTGCTTTTCACTGAGGTGTCAGCCCGAGCCTCACTGAGGAGATCAGTGCCCAGATCTCCCTCAGACTCCTCCTGCAATTCACTGCAAATGCTCAGCACAAGGGCCTCCCTATTATGGTAAGGCTTCATCATGTTAACATGGTACAATTTGTGCCCCTGCTACCTGCCTGGCATTTCCACCATGTAGTTAACATCACTTACCTTTCTTACCACTCCTCCCATTCTGCTTGCAGCTTGTTGTGTCTGACAGGAATGAGAACCATTACCTGCTGCCCTAAAGCATACTCTCTAGCTCGAGCATTCCTGTCATACCACACCTTTTTCTGTTGTTGGGCTTCTGCCAGGTTCTCCTGGGCTGTTGTTGGCTTCTGCCACCTCTGGGCCAGGCCCATGAGTTCCCTGAGCCTTGTCCTGAGATTCAGGACATATGCCACAACAGACTCCTTGTGAGACTCCCACTCACCTTCCCACTCATTTCGAATTAAATCTAGAGGTCCCCTCACCCTATGGCCATACAGCAACTCAAAGGGTGAAAAACCTGTGGATTTCTGGGGAACATCTCTGTAAGCAAACAACAGATGAGACAAATATTTTTCCCACTCCCTCGTAAACTGAACAGCAAATGCCCGTAGCATGGACTTGATTATAGAGTTTAACCTCTCAACAAGACCATTAGTCTGGGGATGGTAGGGGGTGGTCTTCATGTGCTTCATCCCACAGGACTTCCACAGGCAAGACAGCAGGTTTGACATAAAACTGGCACATCTGTCAGACAGTATTTCCTTTGGGAAACCTACCCTGCTGAAAATCTCTAGCAAAGCATTTGCCACCTCCTCGGCCTCAATGGAGGACAAAGCCTCAGGGTATTGTGTAGCATAATCTACAATCACTAGGATATACTTTTTCCCTGTGGAACTTGGGATACTCAGAGGACTCACAATATCCATAGCTACCCTCTGAAATGGCTCCTCAATCACAGGAAAAGGCATCAAAGGAGCTCACACCTTGTCACCTGCCTTGCCTACCTTTTGGCACTGCTCACAGGTCCTGCAGTACCCTGTTACATCTCTGGAAATTCCAGGTCAATAGAGGTTTTGCATAATATGCCTCTTTGTATGTTTTATGTCCATATGACCTGCAAAGGGAATATCATGGACTATGGCTAGAAGCACCAGATGGTAAGCTCGAGGCAGTACCAACTGATGTACTCTCTCACCTTCTAGCCCTCCCTCAGGGGTCCACTCTCTGTACAGTAACCCTTTGTTCCAGTATACAGATTCCCCCTTCCCTTGAGAATCAGGCACCTCCCTAGCTGCCTGCTTCAGGCCTTGCAGTGTAGGGTCTGAGAGCTGAGTCTGTTTCGAGTCTCTCCTTGTAACCCTTCCCAGCTCCCCTTCCACAGTAAGTCTGCCATCCTCTGACAGTGGTGCCTCACTGTCAGCCTAGGTACTACTACTCACCTCTATCTTTGCAGTTACCCTGGCCAAGGGAACATCAGTACCCACAAGCAGCTGTGGCTTACATTCAGTCTCACTGCTACAGCATAGCTCAATCCCTGAAGTAACCACCTCACCAGTCCTGGCTGCAAGTATGCAGTCTGTCTGGGTCTCCCCCAGGCTACCAGACTCACATGCTTGTCTCCTAGCCTGACTGTGTGTAACTGCATAGGTACATGGGCCTGCCTCATCCAAATCCATCTGCAGGATGGTAGTTCCATACCCCTGTTGTCTCAAGACAACCTACTATTGGCATTTTCTCTTTCCAACTTACTGGCTCCTTCACCTTTGGTTTCCTACCTTGCCTCCATGGACATCTGTCATCACATGGCCCCACTGGTTGCATTCAAAACATTTAACCCTAGCTCCTGGATGTATACCTGCACTAGTGGCTTCCCCTGCTACTGGTAGATACTGTTGGGGCAGTCTGTGCTACCCACCATGGGTTCCTTTAAACCCATGAGAAGTACTGGGGGTCCTTTTAATGTGTAGGGCTGCCCTGAATGCTAGGTATAGGTCTCCCTTCTTCCCCGACTCCTCTGAAGTAGCATACTGTCTATCAGCTAGCCAGATCCTCATGTCCTCAGGCAAAGTGCTAAGGGCGTGTTCCCTTACCAAAAGGTCTGTCAGCCCTTCAAAAGTGGAGACCTAACATCCACTCACCCAGTTATGAAAATAAGTGCTCAGTTCAGCAACATATTCACATACATTTTCATCTGCCTTGCGTCTATGCTCACGAAACTGTTTCCTATACATTTCAGGTGTTAGCTTAAAACATTCCAACAAGTGCCTTTTTACAGTAGTATAATCAAAACAGTCAGTGTCATGCATTTTTGCTAAATAAGTTATAGCTTTACCATGGAATAAGGGGGTCAGGAACCTTACCCAGAGCCCTTGGTCAACTTCATACTGTTTACATACCTGCTCAAACATATGAATGAAGCTATCAAAATTATCCCCCTCTTTAAACTGTGGAAGAAATTTACTGACCTTTTGTGATTCTGGGGTCCAGTTAATCCTTTCCCCATTACCTCCATGACTCTGGTAAAGAGTCAGCATTTCCCTCTCATGCCTCCTCTGCCATTCATTTTCCTCAGCTTGTTGACTCCTCCTTTTCTTGGCTGCTTCTAGTTCCATACACCTGGCCTCCAACTCAAGTCTCTTTAGCCCCAGCTGGATTTTTAAGTCTACTGCAGAAAGGTTGAGCTGTCCATTCTCTGAGGATATTGTATCTCCACTGCCAGTCTGATTGTCCTCCAGGCTGCTGTTTTCTGATGCAGCTGTAACCAAGGCTGCAGTCAGATCTGCCTTAGTCAGATTTCCATGCACCAGTCCCCTAGCCTGACACATCTCCGCCAGCTGGCTCCTTGTCAGTTTTCCATACTCTTCTGCTGACATGCAGCTTGCTCACCCTGACTAACACTAAGCTAACAAAAGAAATAAAACAACTGTGATCCGGACTCTGAGTATACAAAGCGTGGCTGTTGTAGAGTACAAAACACTTTTAGAGATCACTGTACATAAGGTACAGGAATTTGCACTACCCAAACCACTACAAGCCATTTAGTATGTGAAGTAGATCCCATCACTGCCACCACATGTGACAGCCGTGCCCTGGCCCAGAAATCAAGGAGCCTCAGTCCTCACCACTAACACCAAGGTAGTCATCTCCTAGAAGAGGAAAGGATAACTAATACACACAGTAAAGTACAATTTCCCTTAAGTGCACACAGAGATCACAGTCAGTCTGGGGCTGGCTGCTCCTTTGCTCACCAGGTCCCCAGTAAGACTCCCCACTGGCACAGCTATTAAGTTCAGGTCTCAGCCTAACTGGGCAAGCTAAGACCTTCAGTACCCTCTCTGTCCAACCAGTGCTTCATGTCTCTGCCCAGGTAGCTGATACATACACACACACACACACACACACACACACACACACACACACACACACACACACACACACACACACACTTTGAGAAGAGGTTATACAACCACACAGACCCTGCTGGGAAAAGGCTGGCACAGGTTTTTCAGCTGTGTCCCTATTACCCAGACCATACAGTAGTAATTCCTGCCACCACCCAGTTAATTATCAGCTACTAAAAGGCCCTTAAAAGGGTGTCCAATTATTACTGTGCAATATTATAATCCAATGGTAGTATGACTAATCAGTCTCAAGGCTTATTGGAAGGGCTTATTACAATAAACTCTATAAATATATAATGTACTCTAAAACATACTTTATCTCTACATAAACTAGCCACAAGTAGAAGGTTTTAAAAATATTTAATAGTAAATAATTAAAACAGAAGACAAAACTACTACACCACAGAGATATCTAAGAGTTCAGAGATCACCCAGAAACTTAAAATAATATAGTAGTACAGGTCTGATTTCCAAGAAAAATACCTAATCTTTACTAGATTTAACTATTCCTGCAAGAAATCACAGTGCTAAAACTTACATGTGAGCATAGGGCAAAGTGCTGAGTTAGATGTCCAAAATCAAAATGCTCTCCAGTCTCTCACTGAACAATAGTTTTTAAACAGTAACCAACAGCTCTGCTGAGGCCCTCTCAAATTACATCATTTTGACACTTAGGTTTTCCCAGTATTCATATTGCATCATCTTGACACCTGGTCTGAGTTCTCAGGCCACAAACTGCATTATTTAGCAATCTAACACCTGCTCAGAAACTACAACAATACAAGGCATTTCACATATACACTCTAGCAGAAACCAACGCAATAAAGCACCTTCCACATGTAAATTCTGGTCATAAACTTTAGCCTTAAAACAATGGGCATGAAACCTTCATCCAGACACACTGGAGCCTACTTGTAAAACATGAAAGGGTCAAAACATGCTTCACTGGGCCAGTAGAGTACAATGTTGTCACATATTTTGCAGTTCCACATTTCACAGTATTCTTTTACACTCAAGAAAACATGCCTGTATTTTACATTTATTTATACAGTTGATAGAATTATGTATCAAATTCTATTTGACTAGGCTGGCAGCCATCACCCATCTCTCCCCAATCGGCAGATAGGGATTAGAAAAGCATATGTTCGATCTAATGTTACCAAGAAAAATGAACAGGTAAAAGAGATTGGAAGGAAACCATACTGCATTTTGGAAATTTCACACAAAGATTCAGAAAAAAAGGTCAAGGATCAGTCTCCAAGTTTCTTCTTTCTTATGCACCAGAACAAATTCTTGAGTAAATCTTTTTCCCATTTGATCTGGGGGTTACTGGTTCTATAACCACCAAAAAAGGCATTTATCATTTAGCATTTGATGGTGCAGTGGTGCAGCAGTAGCATTGTCAGAGGTTCTCCGGTTTGATTCTTGGCTGGAGTGCCTTCTGTGTGGAGTCTGCATCTCCTCCCTGTGTTAATGTGTTTTTCTTCCTGGTACTCTGATTTCCTCTCATGTTACAAAGACATGCATCTGCAGCATTTCTCCCCAGACCTCTGCTGAAAATTGGCTTCATTCCAAGTCAGACTTTCCCAGTAAACAAATGTTAAATAAATAGACGTATTCTAAAACTGGCTCTTTGCTGTTGCTTTTTAAAATTATGTTCACCTGCACCTTGTTGAAGCTGTTTGCTTTGTTTCCTATCAAAGGGTCCGATCAAAGAGTCCTGAGATGGAACAAAACGTTCTTACTAAACTTAGAAAAGGAGGGTTGAAATATATGAATAATCTCTTAAATTAATTTTCCTTTTCCATCAAATCTTTTAAGGACATCAGCAATAGATGGACCAAATAATGCCAATCTGTTAGGAGCTGAATTTAAAATCTCAGCCTTAACTTCCTCAGGTGAGTTTTGTGAATAAAACAAAGAACACCATAACATAAATGATCCAGAGGCAGAAGCTGAAGAAACTGCATCAACAGAATCTTAAGGATACTTCAAAGAATGTTTGTTACTTGAGATGCAGAAACTACTAAGTCATTCAGAGATGATTTAATCTCTGAGAAACGGAAGGAAGCTGGTGAAAACTTTGATATTTAACATAGGAGAGGAATAAATGTCTTCTCAAATCTATCATATGCTTTCCCAACCTTTTCAAAAACAATGTGGTTATCATTCAGAATGTTTAACAGCAGAAGGCTTTGCCATAGAAATGAATAGCAATGACTGCAGGGTCTGGTTTGGAATTACAAAAGAGGTATTTAAGTGTCTGAGGGACTTTATATGACCTGTTAAACTTTTGGGAGCAGAAGGCTGACTGTCATGCATACTGCAGGCTGTGAAGAAATCCTCTAAAGCTGACAAAACAGGGCAAACACCTGTAGGCTGGGGAAAATCCCATTGTAATAATACACATTATTTCTGCTGGGATACTGTAATTTCCAGCTGTGCCCACTGAAACAATTATTTTGCTTTGTTTATAGTTTCAGATGAATAAAATTCTTCTTGAGGGAAATCTGAATCCTTAGCCTGAGGATAGTTCAGTAAAGATGTATATTCCCAGTCAAATTCCTATCCTTCTGACTGAGATTCAGTATCAAAAATAGAGTGAATTATTTTTCTTTGAGGTCTCAGTGAAGAAGTGGGATAAAACGTGTTAAGTGCTTGAAGCATTCCTTTAACAAAACCCACCAAATTTTCTCCTTCCATAGACAGAGAGACAGGAGAAGCCAAATGTTAATTTTTTGTTTCGTTTTTCCTAGGGAACATCTGACCTCAAGGCAGGGACACTTCCACAGGAATCACGCAGTTTAGCGTGGTTATGCTGTGAAGCAATGTCTGTTACATCTTTTGAGATTGACAACAGTGGGTTCATCCCCACACAAGATATCCCTAGAGCCACAAGGACATGGCTAAGCCCCAGTCTTTAGTGGCTTACCAGGGAGGTACCTAGAGGTGTACACGGAACATGATGTTTGGTCTGAGGAACTATATTTGGGTACAGCAGAGTCATCTTTTGCGCAAACATTGGTTGATTCCCTAGACTTCATTTCTTAGAAAAATTGAGTTTTAAGAAAAAAAAAGAAAGAAAGAAACATTGCTATAGTTGCAGTAAACATCTTAATATAGTCTACCAGCAAACCACAAACACAAGAAAACATTTTACCATTATCTTGATTAAAGTTCTGTGAAGAAGAAAGTTATACCTCATAAACTCACAGGACTAAGGCCATAAGCACTTGGATTGCTTGCTACTCTAAATTTTCTAAAACTGTTTAGTACATTCTCATCCCATAAGGTATCATGTAACCCTGCCTCTCCAGATGTGAGGTAGATACATGTAACAAATAAGTTAGACACACGCACACACATGTGCACCCACACTTACACAAACACACACACATGCACATGCAGACACCCACTCACCCCTCCACCCACACACGCACACACACATACACACACACACATACATATGCAGACACACAAACATGCACCCCCCCTGACACACACACACACACACACACACACACACACACACACACACACACACACACACACACACACACACACACACACACAAACATGCACACACACACACACACACACACACACACACACACACACACACACACACACACACACACACACACACACACACACACACACACACACACACACACACACACACACACAAACACATATAAGATACACAAGACCATCTCTGCCAAAGGAAGGAAGTGGGCAGTGTTTTTATGGAAAAAGGTCTCAACGCATCGCTACTACAAATATATCATCATGGTAGCCCAGCATTCATATCTGATAGGAGTGCACCCATCCTGCAAAAGCTTGTAGAACAGTACCAGCTCTTCTTGTTGGGAGGACCTTCAGATGAATATACTGTTGATAACTGTGGCAGATCTTAGCATAAATGTTAGATCCATGTTACAGTAGTTACAAATAAATTCAATAGCAGCTATGTTGCTGCTGCACAAATGTGAATAAAAGCTACTTTCTCAATAAATGCTAGCAAAGCAGTACCAACCCTTTTAGAATGAGCTTTTGAGAACCCATGTAATAGCTGGTTATATACAACATAACGAGATTTAAAGCAACGAGGCAATCAGCTGTCAATGAAAATTTTAGTCACTTTTCTGTCTAGGTGTTTTGGGAGAAAAGGTTCTATCCAAATACTTTCTTAACTGATGATGGAAATCCAGCCTTTTTAGTAAGTACTTTCTATGGTTAGAGCAAGCCGAAAAGAAGACAAGCAAACGACTACAGTGATTTTGGTATCACAGTTGTTACTTTAGGCATAAAAGTGGGACTGTTCCAGAGAGTAGCTGTGTTACTGTGAAATACTGAATAAGGAGGATTAATTGAAAGATGGTGAAGTTTAGAAATTCTCCTGATTGAAGTAATACCAACCAAGAAAAGAGGTTTTCAATACAGAAATTTTAAATCTGTTTTAGTTATTAACACTAAGGGGACTTCTGTTATTTTTTTCTAAAACAAAATACATGCCCTAAGGATCTACAGGGTCAAATAATAAACATCTCAACAGGGAATTTTCAGTTAGAAAGGCTTTGCTTTGGAGATTTTTTTTTTAAGGAGGAAAAAGTAAGACATCTTTTCCTTGCTAAACATTCGAAATGCTGGTCATATGAAGATTAACTACAGAATGAGTCAAGTCACTGTCAAACATCCTAGCTAAATCATCAAATACTATAAGCATGTAAGCAGAATAGGGATCTACCCTTTGATGTTACACAAAAAGACCAGCATGTCCATTTAAACTATACATTTTTCTATTACTGGATTTCTGGGAAGAGGAAAGTATTGCCACAACTTTTACCTGAATAGGCAGAATTCCTGACATCTATTGGAAGTGAAGAAGGCAAGTGGTGGGCTGCAGGGAGTAAATGTCCAGTTAAGACTTGCCACATGGATGGGAAAACTGATTCTTTGTTGTTCTCAACAAAAGGGGCTATTCCAACAGATAAGTCAGAAGCATTGAAAACCAGATTTGTTGGGGTCAGTAAAGATCTACATTACATTGGGGTTGAAGTGAATGTGTTGCCCTGAAAAAAAAAAGATATTTAAAGGTGTTTTGTTTGCACCTTCTGAAGCCTTATTTTAGATCATCTTGGACTGATGAGATTGCAGTAGATGGACTGTGCATTTCTCAAAATTAATTTGTGTTTGAATATAATATTCTGCCATTATTCCCTTTGCCAGGCTTTCTTTGCAGATATACAACCCCATAGCCACTAAAGCAGTTGACACTGATCATTTTTATCTGGTTCATAGGTGTTTACTAAGCTAATGACCACAAAGACCTTTTTAAGCCTAGCCATGCATCCCAAATCTCTGACAAGTTTTGATACCCTAAGTGGGCCTGGGAGATGAATCATTTACAGGTTACCAGTGTCCATTAGAAACATAGGTGCCAAACCAGGGATGAATTTCCAGTTTCCCATCCAACTGTCCAAGTTGCACTTGAATTGGGTTAGGGAGGAACTCGGCTTCACATGGATGGGGACCTTGTTCCATAGATGGGGTAGTCTCTGGGATACATATCAATCTCTCCAGCAGGTTCTATTTATATCACAGGCAAGGTTTAAGTCTTGAGTGGTCCAAGGACTGATCCCTGAGGGACTTCACTTATGACTGGCCTCTTTGTAGAGGTGAACTCCCCAGTTCTAACTTCCTGGGGAACCCTGTTTTCTGCACTAGCAAAATATCTTGGCAGTTGAAAGTTGGTTGCATCACAGTTCAATGCAATGGAAATAATGTTGGAGATTTTGGAGCAGTGGTTAGTTCCCATGGTCATTTGGAAGATATTCCTAACATTGTCTGTACTTCAGAAAAGATGATGTTACAAAAAATGCTATGAAATAGCTGGATATAAATGCAGATGTATATCTGTGGACCACATAAAACTTTCTACCATCCTAAGGTGCATGTTGGATAGCATGGCTCCCTCACAAGAATTTGCATAGCCAACTGAGAATGTCACAAGATCCTAAGATGTATTCAATTATTCAGTTCTTCTAATGACACATTATCTTTTCCCTTAACTGTGACACTGCCAGACAAAATGCCTGTCCAACCAGCCACCCCTACAACATACAAGGGCCAGCTCTGCCACAATCCATACCCTATGTGCTATAATCGCTTCCCTAATCTACTCAGTTATCTCTGAGTCTGGCTTACACATCCAGTGAGTTTTACTGCAATCATTCAGTTTTCCATATATCCTTTTTCTTTTCTTTTCTTTTCTATCCTGTGTGCTCATTTCTGTGTTCATTCTACTCCACCTTTGGCTGAGTTAGCATTCAAGGAAGTGTCTGCATTCATAAATATGCTCATGAATACAAATGAAATGAAAACATAGTATGCTGAATAATGCTACATTCATTTTGCATTTAATGGTTTTATCATTTGTCTTGAAACAACTACTTTATTTTTCCTATAAACGAAATAACCACCACTGTCCCCAAGCACAAATAAATCCGATCCAGGTGGTAGGGTACGACAGCTTTATTCACAAAACGCCAACAATGAACACAGCAATAACGCACTCCAAACACACATTTTCGTCGCCAACTTCTTCAGTAATAACAGCCATTTTTAAATACTTATGCTTTATATATACATTTCAAATCCCATCAGTATTCAAGTTGCCCAATAATCATCCAAGTTGTTTAAATGGTGATTAGTACTTAAAGAAATACATATACATTGTGCATTATAAAAAACCTGAAGGTTAAGATGATTGAAGGTATATAAAATGTATAAAAACATATAAAACTGACTTCAATTTATTCAGTAGTAAATGTTAAAAAGTATATGTTAAAAACCATTATAGAAAATTTTTTTTTTAAATCTATATACTACACAATATGTAGTCGCTTATAATCTAGAGTGTGGCACCATCTAGTGGTCTTCATTGAATTCTACATTCAATATTACATTATATCATGTATGAAATGTTTCATTAAAAATGAAAAATCAATAATAAATAACAGTCCAAGTATTTTAACAAGGGCACTCTTAATGCATCAGAAAACATAATATTAGAGCTTTGCAGCCCTTAGCTTCAACACTGGTGCCAATGACACCATATCATTAAGTCCAAAGTTTCTACTTGCATCCAAGAATAATTGCCAATACAACTCCCTGTATTCGATAAGGGTTTCCCACATACCACCCCTAGGATTAGTGGGAATCACCTCCAAAACAAAGAATTGATAGCCTGAAGTTCCACATTTCAATGAATGCTTACATAATGCATTTTTCTCATTATTCACTTTAACATCATATAGGTGCTCATAAATTCTTTGCCTGAGCCTCCTTTCACTTTTCCAAATATAAAATGAAGAACATTTCTTGCAGGTAGCAATGTGTATAATACCTTTAGTGTCGCAGTTAGCAAAGGTGTTTAAATGTAAAGTCTTACACCTTGCTTGCAAGTACATACTGTCACCACAAATTAAGTGTGTGCAGTAACTACACTTTCCACATTTGAATAACCCTTTCTTTGCCTTGTTGTTTTTATTCAAAACATTGGTGTTGAAGCCACTTTCTAGTATATTCTTAATACTTCTTCCCTTGCGGTAGGTGTAGGTTAATTCATTATCAAAAATGTACTCCAGATCTGACATTTTTGAAAAACTATTCCATTCTCTGGAAAATATCTTTCTTATAAGTGCTGAATGCTCACTAAAGGTAGTAATGAGCCCTGCCCTATGCTCATCCATGTGCTGTTGGTGTTGTTTTTTTGACTCAAGGGCCTCATCCTTGCCCAATATAGGGGCAAACGAGTCATCTCTCTTAGTGTTTACTTCTTCAAAGACATTGTTGAAAAATTCTTGTGAATAACCTCTCCTTATAAATAAATTCCTCAAAAAATTAACCTCTTCTGCAAATACCTCATTATCAGATGTCATTCTGCTCAAACGCACAAGCTGCCCTTTCACTACACCCTTCTTTTGATGTGGAGGGTGGCAACTTGTGTAGTGCAAGTAAGAATTAGAGAAAGTTTCCTTTCTATGTATACGTGATGTAAAATTACCTTTGTTTTTGCCAATACAAACATCCAAATATCTCAGTTCTTGGGGATCAAAATTTTGAGTGAACTTCAAAAAACTGGTGGTACTGTTAACATAACTCAAGAGGTTAACAAATTCATCTTGATTGCCCTTCCAGAAAAAACACAAATCATCAAGAAACCTAGTATATAAAACCCATTGATTACAAAAGGGAGAATTAAGTAGAAATTTTTCTTCCCAGTATGCCATAATAATATTGGCATATGTTGGGGCACAATGAGCCCCCATGGCAACACCTTTTTCCTGCTTGAAATACTCCCCTTGGAAATAAATGTAATTGTTTTTTAGTACAACTTCCATCAAGGTCAAAGTATTCCTAAAATCAGTGTGTGGCAACCTCTTACTTACAATTAACTTTTCTTCAAACCAATGTAATCCCAAGTCGTGTGGGATACATCCAAATAGGTCTGTAACGTCCATGGTACCAAAAGCTATGTTTTCAGTATATAAAGAAGGCTTGACTTTCCTCAAAAAGTCCCAAGAATCCTTTAGAATGTTGTTACTACCTTCTAATATATTTTTAACTTTTTGGTCCACAAATTTGGCTAAAGGCGCCGTCATAGAACCTTCAGCAGACACAATTGATCTTAAAGGTGGATCAACACTGTTTTTGTGCACCTTGGGGATGCCAAAGATGCAAGGTACTTTGGGCTTCTCAACTACTAAATATTTATAGGTGTCTTTGTCAATTGAACCTTCCAAAAGCATGTCATGTAATAAAACCTGGATCTTTTTGTGTGCTATATTTACTTCATTGATGGACACCCTAGAATACTTATCGGTATCATTGAGTAAGTCCATCATCTTTCCTTCATATTGAATTGCTTCCATCACAACAACTCCCCCACCTTTATCGGGTTTCATTACCCTCAAATCTCGGTTGTTACTAATAGCCTTTAAAGTACTCATTTCATCTTGTGTTAAATTGGGGTGTATATATTTACCTGTTAAATGAGTTCTAATTTCGTTTTCCACCTTCAACTCAAAATTTCTAAGCTGAGGGTGTGTAGGCGGGTTAAATGTACTCTTTCGCTTTAAATGATGGTGGTCACAATCCACTGTTTTACCTTTAAAAAACAGCTCCAAATTCTTTTTCCTAATGAAAAGCTTGATATCTACCAAAAGTTTAAAAATATCCGTTTTTTGTCTAGGAATAAAAGTAAAAACTTTCGAAAACAAATCAAACCAAGTTTTGTCAACATGAACATTTGAATAATTGAAAATATTAAAACCATCACAAGTCCATGTGTACATAGTGTTGGAAATACCATCAGTTAATTCCAAACCTGTCCCTTTCTCACAAATGGCCTCACCCCCTTGCCCATATAGGTTTTTGAATTGTAAACCACCTTTTCTTGGTTCATTAACCTCTCTGATCTTCTGAGCAGGGGATATTGCTCAGCTTCCATAGGTTGTTCAAATTGTTCTATATTTTCATCTTCTTCCCACCCTAAATCGTGGGTTTGTTCCCTGACCCAATTAACATATCCTTTCTTGAATAAGGTTTTGGGTTTTGGGTATTGTGTTTTATTTTTATATTCTTCCAAATCTCTCTTAATTTTTCCTGTTTTTCTATTTTGCACCTCTTTACACTTCAATTCAACATTTTTGAACAGGTTTTGGTATTTAACTCTCTCTGTCTCCACTGTGTACAACAAATCACCTAAAATAGCTTTGTTAATGTTTTCTATGTCTGTGTGTAACTTTTCCATTAAAATCTCATTATTCTTAATAATAGCTTTTAATGATGCCAAACCCACAGTTATCAAAAACAGAAGTAAGCTCATCAAAAAATTCTGTCCCCTCCACAACATTGTTGGGATATTTACAAACTCTCAAGCCCTTAGGGACAATTTTCAATGTTAGACAGTGCTTTAAATAAGCGTTATCCATGTCCAAAGTCTTATATTTAAACAAAAAGAATTCCAAGTCATTAAGCATAGTAGTGTATGTAGCGCTATATTTAACATTGACTTGGTCCTGATTAAAATCATATTTGGCGTTGAGAATATCAGAAACCAGCTTCTGTGTACCTGAAACATTGTGTGATTTGTCCACAGTTCCTTGGTTTTGGCGTCTTTGACTCCTCGGTCTAACTGCCACAATTTCCACCTCATTGGCATTGTCGTTGTCCAGGGTAATGTGAGAAAAACCCTCCAAACTGTTGTCACAACTCTCACACTCTTCTACAACAGTATTTGTTTGTTTTGAATTGCCCGAAGCATTTTTCAATGTTGCGCCACTGTGCTGTATAGCTTCCTGATTACCTGGTACCTGCATAGACGAAACCAGCGTAACCATAGATTGGCTAATGGGCGTCAACAAACCAACCAACTGTGTGAGTTGCCCAATCAGTTTACGTAGTTCCCCTGTCTCCGAACTCCTGAGACCGTGATCTGCGCTCGGTTGTAGCTCCATGAATAAACTGATAAAATCTCGTTGAGCAAGTAGTGGTAACAAAAACCAATAAACAAAATAACCACCACTGTCCCCAAGCACAAATAAATCCGATCCAGGTGGTAGGGTACAACAGCTTTATTCACAAAATGCCAACAATGAACACAGCAATAACGCACTCCAAACACACGTTTTCATCGCCAACTTCTTCAGTAATAACAGCCATTTTTAAATACTTCAATCATTCAGTTTTCCACATATCTTTTTTCTTTTCATTTCCTTTCTATCCTGTGTGCTCATTTCTGTGTTCATTCTACTCCACCTTTGGCTGAGTTAGCATTCAAGGAAGTGTCTGCATTCATAAATATGCTCATGAATACTAATGAAATGAAAACATAGTATGCTGAATAATGCTACATTCATTTTGCATTTAATGGTTTTATCATTTGTCTTGAAACAACTACTTTATTTTTCCTACAATAATATACTTAAAGAAATGTTGTTGTTTGTCTTTCGGCTTTTCCCGGTTAGGGGTCGCCACAGCGGAACTCCGGTCTGCTAATGATTGGCAGTAGATTTTCACGAATGCCAAGGTGCCAGCTTGACATCCAACCTTCAATAAATGCACGCCCATTTACGCATGTCTTTCGAACCCCACCCAACCACGGGTAGGACATGCAGACTCCACACAGAAGGCACTCCCCGCACTCCAGTCGAGAATCGAATGGGAGAACCTCTTGCTGTGAGGCAACAGTGCTACACAATAATATACTTAAAGAAAAATTTGCGAAAACAGTATTCCTGATATTTTAGAACTAGTTGTAATTTTATTTTTTCTAAAAGCACACTGCAGTGAATTTTAACAACACATAAATTCTGATTTTACTGTAACTCTAATCTAGATACTAACCAGTGTTATATATGCAGTACCAGCATACAGTATATATATATATATATATATATATATATATATATGCAGAGGATAAAGGGATAAAACATACTCCAGTAGTCCAAATAAACCAACAAAGAAATAAAACTGCTGTGCCACACTCCAAACACCAGGAATACCTTAGGGTAAAATTTCTTTATTCAACGCTTTTGTCAACCAGACATCCTCAGAAATAATAAACATTCAGTAAGCCTTAACACTTAAATACTCTAATAGACATAATATAACACAATTAAAAATGTTATAACCGAATTGCTGTAGGTAAAGATGGTACTCAGAAAAACCTCCAGGCAGTCGAGTGAACAATTCACTTTTATTGATAAACCACTCTAAAATGAATAACGCTCTTCCACATGTAATACTCTCACAAATGTGGGACTTCATCAGATCTAAGGTAGTTGTGCAAAAAACATTTATATAGGTGAATAACCTATTAATTGAAAAAAATGGGCCAGTAACATTCATTTTCCACATTTTAAAATGCCCTATCGGCATCAATATCTCATGAATATTCATGAGTGTCTGAATTAATTATTAAACATCTCAGAACACTGACGTCATATTCCGAAAAAACATACATTCCTATGTGTTCTTCATTCGCGCTATTATGCCAAACACTTAATGTAGATTTGTCTCGATGTTAGGCTTAAATCTGCCATTATATACATAAATCCCCAGCAAACCTGAGGCCATATAGTGTATTGACATTACAAACTTCTAAAAAATTTTAGATTCATTTAATCCTTGACCACTTCTTAATACAAAAGAAAAGGAGAATCGATGTTGCCTGTGCCACATCCACTTAATGTAAAAAGTTAAAAATACATGAAAATACTTAAAAATACTTAAAAATAAGCTGTGTGTACATATGTTAAACATGTCAAATATATAAATATATAAATAAATAAATATAAAGTGCATTGAGTGTATTTAAAACCAATCTAGTACCACAGTAAATATTGTAAATATTATTAAATACCTTGTGAATGTTAAATATTTAGGGACTTAATAAATATTACATTTGTGATATTCATTTTAGAGTGGTTTATCAATAAAAGTGAATTGTTCACTCGACTGCCTGGAGGTTTTTCTGAGTACCAGCTTTACCTACAGCAATTTGGTTATAAGTTTGTCCTTTCGCTGTGGAAGCTACACACTTTGGAGGTTACAATTAAAAAGGTGTTAATAATGTTTCATCAATTAACTCATAAAATACTGATAACACTTTAAAAAACACATTCACTTATTTGCATATACTCTATGATTCTTTAAAAAACATTTTATATTTACTATGTCATTTAAACCTGGTTTTCTATCTGAATTTAACTTAATTTGCCACTTGGCCTCTCTTTGCTCTAAATAATTCTTGAAATCTCCCCATCTTAAACTAACCTTCCCTTGTTCAAGAACTGAAAATATTTTTTTATATCCAGTACAACCTAAAGTGTGTTTGAATAAAGCTTTCTTTTCATCTTTCTTTTAAATACTATAGATGTGTTCATGTATCCTAGTGTGCAAACTTCTTGTCATCCCTACATAAAATCCCTGACAACTTCCACATACTGCAATATAAATCACCCCCTTACTCTTACAGCAAAAATGTCCTACTTTAATGTTATATATCAAATGGGGCAATTCTTTATATGGACCTTCCAAAATGAACCTACACATGTTGCACTCTCCACATTTGAACATACCCTGTGGTTTGTTTGTAAAAAAACACATCTGAAAAACAGTGTCATCGTCTTTTTTGAGAGTACTTTCAAATTGTTTTCATTTCTGTTTACAAATCTAGGTCTTTCCCCTACAGTTTTGAGTAACTCCTGATTGCCCTCAGTTATTTTCCATTTTTTGTATAGAACTTTTCTATTATACAATGACCCCCCCCATTAATATTCAAAAATGTGCACGCTGATTGGTCAGTGTGCACGTTGTAAATCAGAGTTATAGTAATGGAAAAAGGTCCGGTTGCCCGGACTTTTTCCATTACTATAACACTTTTTTTTACAGCAACGGAGAAAGCAAGATCTCCGTTGCTTTACACTGTCTTGCTATGTTAAACTCCTTTAACATAGCGAGACATTTTGTAAAAAGCAACAGAGATCTTGCTTTCTCCGTTGCTTTTTTCAAAACTGTCTCACTATGTTAAATGGGTTTAACATAGCGAGACAGCTTTAAAAAAAAGCAACGGAGATTCTTCATTGCTTTTTTTAAAGCTGTCTCACTATGTTAAACTCCTTTAACATAGCGAGACAGTTTATAAAAAGCAACGGAGATCTTGCTTTCTCCTTTGCTTTTGCCCACAGCTGTGATGTACTGCATAAGCATACACATGCGCAGTACATCAGAACTGCTGCAGAATACCAGACAGCTGCGGAAGGGCAGCAAGGAGGCATTATACAATGCCATTATTTAAGAAAAGTAATTATTTTTTTTCTTAAATAATGTCATTGCATAATAGCAATAACCCACTTCTGGGTCTGGGTAATGCTGGATTTACCCACGGTTGGCTTTGTTTGGCCTCTCGGGCTTCACCCTCATGACCAAACCACATCAACTGTGGGTAAATCCAGCATTACGTTATTGCTATAATAATACCTTCATCTAATGTCATAGACATACTAAAAAATAAATTGGCCTGACTCTGATCTATCTTAGCTTTTGAGTTGCAGTTACCACTGGATGGAACTTTCAGAATGGGAATATAGTGAGTGAATCTTTTGTTAAAAATGCTTTCAGATTGTTTTCTCAGTTCATTTTCTTCATAACCCTTCAGTGAATGGCTTATACTCAAATTCCTCCAATAACAATGTATTCTCAAATGGTCATGCGGTATGCTCTAATACACTGCCCTTTAGGTATGTTATTCTTAATAAATGTAGGAGATTGACTGGAAAAATGTAAGTAACTATTCATGAAGGTCTTCTTTCTATAAATTTTACTCATAAAACTTTTGTTTGTACAATCCCACTTTCTAAGTAATTAATGTCAGTTCCTACATCACCTAAGACAAATTTCAAAAAACCTGACACTTCATTCAACTCATTTACAAACGTTTTCACCATATTTTTCCCCCAATATTACAAAAACTAATCTGAAAGTATTTTTAACAAAAGTTTGACTCACTATCCTCCCATTCTGACAGTTCCATTCAGTGGGACCTGCAGCTCAAAAGCTAAGACAGATCAGAGTCAGGCCAATTTATTTTTTAGTATGCCTATGACATTAGACAAAGGTATTATTAGAAATGTTATATATAAAAAATGGAAAATAACTGAGGGCAATCAGGAGTGACTCAAAACTGTAGGGGAAAAACCTAGATTTGTATACAGAAATGAAAACAAATTGAAAGTACTCTTAGAAAAAGATGATGACACTGTTTTTTCATATGTAATTTTTACAAACAAACCACAGGGTATGTTCAAATGTGAAGAGTGCAACATGTGTAGGTTCATTTTGAAAGGTCCATAAATAGAATTGCCTCATTTGACATATACCATTTGACCTCTTATTAACAGCCTGCATTTAATTGCTGGAACATGTGTTCTGAGAGACTGCCTTACAGACTATCTGCAAATATACAGAGCTGAGTATATTTTTTTTGGTTTTAGAGTTTGTACTGTCGCCTCACAGTTAGACGCTGTCTGGTTCGATTCTCAGCTAGAGCATCTTCTGCGTGGAGACATGCATGAATGGGCGTACCTTTGTTGAAGGTTGTGCATCAGGGCTGGTAACTCAGCAAACTCAGCACGTAAAAATCAACTACCAATCATTAGTGGACCGGAGTTCCACTGTGGCGACCCCTAACCGGGAAAAGCCAAAAGACACAACAACTGTTAGTTGTTGCTTAGATCTCTATTGAAACTGTTTGGTCCATTGCTTAGATCTCTGTTTGTTTTGTACCACCCACCCTCCCTATTTTTGGCTTTTAGTTTAAATTTGGTGGCTTTTGCTGTTGCCCGCCCCACTGCCCTGTCTATCTGATGAATCTGGGCATCTTGAGGCAATGTAGAAATTGCCTCATGTACACAGACAACCTTTCCTACTACCAGCCAACACTACAACCTGTGAAAGATGCACTTATCTTGCCAAACTGGAGGTAAAGCTCTCTTCAACCAAAACTGAACTTGACAGTCATGAGGAGAAGGTAAACATTTGCACCATACCATACTCATCACATAGTCTCACTAAATCTATACCACCAAAATCCACACATAGTAACACAAAAACATTCGCGGAGGCTCTCAATAATAATCTGTCTAAGCAACAGAGATTTCCAAAGCAGAAACGCAAGCAACCTCCATCCTGCAACACAACCCAAATGACACATAGCCCACAGACTCAGTGTGCCACTCAACCACAGCCAATAAGGCAAAACAACGTACCCAGCACACTAGTCATAGGTGAATCTATAGTCAGGCACACTGATGTCCCACTCACCAGGCTAAACAAGGAGAAGGTTACTGTCAGCTGCTTGTCGGGTGCCAGGATCCGCCACATAACCCACGCACTCAGGTCACTCCACAACAAGTGCAAATATGACTCTGTCATTGTCCATGTTGGTGTGAATGACCTGAGACGTACCTCCCTGGACTACATGAAAAGAGACATGGAAGAGCTCTCCGATCTTGTAACCTAGGCAGGTATGACCGTAGTCCTGAGTAGCATTCTACCATCACCCAGAATTATACCGCAGCACAGGGACAAAATTATTGACTTCAACAATTGGCTAAGCTTCTGGTGTCATTCTAAGTGGATCCAGTATCTGTCTGCTTGGGATGACATGGTCGACAGATCACGATGCTTTGCCACAGATGGCCTGCACCTGTCGCCCCTGGGATTCTGGATACTGGCTAAGGCTCTTGCTTCCCCTATAGTGCCTTTTTTAGGCAAGGTTCAAATAGCAAATTCACTACCATAACAGGAAAAGGCAAGCAAAAACTCAGGGTAATGCTACTCAGTGCTAGAAGTCTAAATCTCAAAATGCACTCACTCAAGGCACTCCTTAAAATGGAGAACATCGATATATGTGCAGTGACTGAGACCTGGTTCAAGGCTTCAGAGAGCACCCCTGCACTACCAGGCTATAACTCATACCACACTTTTCTGCCATGTAACCTGGACCAAAACACCAAAGGCGGAGGTGTGTCCATATTCATTAAGGAAATCCACACCTCCAGGCTAGTTGCTCAGCATAATGCATCTGAGGTTATCGAAGTGCAACAAACTCTGGGCAAAACTGCAATCCAAATTGTAGCTTGCTACAGATCCCCCACCATGCCCCAGGATTCTCACTCTTCTTTTCTTGATGTACTGGAAAATATTACGGTTCAACCAAACACCCTAATAATGGGTGACTTCAACTACCCCACCATTAACTGGGAAAACTACTCATGTACCAACAGCTTAGCACAACGCTTTCTGGAATTCATAAACTCCAATGACCTGGATCAACTTATCCACACCCCCACCAGGGGCAACAATATCCTAGACCTAGTCATTACCAACATGAGTGACCGGTGTTCCACACCTGAAGTCAACTCCTCATTGGTCCGATCTGATCATAAGCTAATCACCCTTGATATCCACATCCCGCCCCCACCCCCATTAAGGAAAACACGGTAAAAAATTTCTCCAAAGCCAACTTCATGCTTCTTAAGACAGAAGTGGTGAACTTCATGACACCCATGCAGATGGACAATACAGTTAAAACTGCTGAATCCTACACAAATGCACTCTATAAGCACTTACATGAGTGCATGGATCATGCTATCCCAAACAAAACCAAGAAGCTATCCTCCAAAAAAAGGAAGCCAATCTGGTGGTCCCCTGCCATAAAAAAACTGTACAACAGAAGGAAGAAACTGTTGCAAAAGAGAGTAAAATCTCATGAGTGGAGGAGCTCCCTGGTCACCCTCAGTAAGAAGCTGAGATCCCTTATAAGATCCTCCAAAGCTAGCTATGAAAACAAAATCACCACTAGTTCTAAGGACAACCACAAAGCATTCCATAGCTATGTTAAGAATCTCGATGGCAACACCCAGATCTGCTCTGAGTTACAGCACAAAGGCACAGAAATTACAGAACCAACTGATATTGCCAACATCCTGGCAGATAGGTTCAGTGCTAACTTTACCCCCCCACCCCCTAAAGTGCCCATATCTATACAGGAAGAATGCAGAGTCCCTGTAATCACAACTACGCAGGTAAAAGCTGCACTCTCTAAAGCCAAAAACACAGCATTTATGGGACCGGACAACATCCCAGGCTGCGTTTTACATGAACTTCAGAACGAACTGGCTCCCCACTTAAGCACCATGTTCAATAATAGCCTTGCATCAGGCTTTGTGCCCCCTGAATGGCACACAGCAACAGTTATCCCACTCCACAAAGGGGGAGCCACCACTGATCCCAGGAACTATCGACCTATTAGCCTGATGATCCTGGTCTGCAAGGCCATGGAACGTATCATCATGGAACACATAAACAAAGAAATTGGTAACCTCCAAACTCTGGATCCCACCCAGTTCGGGTTTGTGAAAGGGAGATCATGCCTCCTGAACCTGATCGACTTCTCTGAGGCAGTCACCAAAGCCGTAGACGAGGGTAAGGTGGTTCACACAGTCTATCTTGACCTCGCCAAGGCTTTCGACACCATCCCCCATTCTGGAATTATAGCTAAACTCACTAAACTAGATATAAATCCCTACGTCACAAGATGGGTTGCCTACTGGCTCACTGACAGAACCCACACTGTAAAAGTTGCAGACTCCAAATCTGACCTCAAAGCAGTGACAAGTGGAGTACCACAGGGTTCCGTCCTGGGACCTCTCCTGTTTGGTATCTACTTCTCTGAAGTACAGGCTAACACAGAAGACCTCTGGCAAATGAAGTTCGCAGATGACTGAAAACTAGGAGCCATAGTCAAGTCCCCAAATGATATGGACATCCTACAGAATGACCTCGCTGAGACAGATGCCTGGTGTCAGAGCCATGGCCTCAAGCTCAATGCCAAAAAATGCAGTGTCATCCCCTTTGGTAAAAACTCTGTACCCATGAACTACCACATAGGCAGCAATCTACTTAACACTGAATGTGTGATAAGAGACCTTGGGACCCAGGTGGACAGTAGTCTCACCTTTGATAGTCACATCACCACAGTAGTCAGGAAGTTCTTCTACGTGGCACACCTCATCATAAAAGGGTTCTCATCCAGGAAAAAAGAGGTCATTGTTCCCCTCTACTAGACACTCATTAGACCCATTATAAAATACAATGCCCCTTTTGGAATGTACCTCACAAGACATCTGCAGCAGCTGGAAAGGCCACAGAAGTACCTCACAAAGAGGATTACTGGCCTCAAACAAATGCCCTACACTGACCGCCTCAAAAAACTCCAGCTTTACTCAGTAGCATATCACCTACTCCGAGGTGATCTCTGCCTAACATATTAAGCTATGTTAAACTCAGAGCTGTTGGACATGCTACACCTAAAGAAATCCCAATCCCTCCGAGCTACACGCTCTAGGGACCTAAACCTTGTCACCACAATAAACAGGACATGCTGGAGGGATAGATTCCTGTCTCAGAGACCTCCCATACTCTGGAACAGGCTACCCATCTATGTCAAGCAAAGTTCTTCATTCGCACTCTTCAAGAAAAATCTTGATGAGTGGATAGGAAATAGGAAATACACCCCAAGGATCACTTCTGTGTCTCTGCTCGATAGTGGCACAGGAAAATAACTTTCTTGGGTGGAGTAAGCCAGGGAACCTTGTTGGCTTGGCTTGCATAGGACCTTGGGCTGATAGCCTAGTACCTACCTATGAACCTATGAACCATTAAAGTACCAGGACATTTTTGCTGTAAGAGTAAGGAGGTGATTTACATTGCTGTATGTGGAAGTTGTCAGGAATTTTATGCAGGGATGACAAGAAGAAGTTTGCACACTAGGATACATGAACACATGTGTAGTATTAAAAAGAAAGATAAAATGAATGCTTTATTCAAGCACACTTGTACTGGATATAAAAAAAATATATTTTCAGTTCTTGAACAAGGGAAGGTTAGACAAGGAGATTTCAAGAATTATTTGGAGCAAAGAGAGGCCAAGTGGCAAGTTAAGTTAAATTCAGATAAAAAACAGTTCTAAATGATGTAGTAAATATAACATTTTTTTAAAAGAATCGTAGAGTATATGTAAATAAGTGAATGTGTTTTTTAAAAAGTGTTATCAGTATTTTATGAGTTAATTGATGAATCATTAACACCTTTTTAATTGTGTTAAATTATGTCTGTTGTTAGAGTATTTAAGTGTTGAGGCTTACTGAATGTTCATTATTTCTGAGGAAGTCTGGTTGAGAAAAGCATTGAATAAAGAAGTTTTACTCTGAAGTGTTCCTGGTGTTTGGAGTGTGGCACAGTAGTTTTATTTCTTTATATATATATATACATATACATATATATATATATATAAATATATATATATATATATATATATATATATATGCAGAGGTGAAGTACCATGGTCAGCTGTCTCTCTCTCCTACCTCAAATGTAACTGAGGCATTTGGGGTAGAGACATATGAAAAATGAGTTATTTGTTCTCTTCAAAATGCCTGCAGTATATAATTTACTCAGCCGAGCATGCCATACAACCACTCAGCTACGTAAATTACCATCACCTGTTAACTCAGCTAAAAGCTCTTGTTCAGTCATTACTTTCAGTGGGTGAGATTGCATTAGAGGTAATTGCAGGGGAGTTTTGTAGACATGTAATGTTGATATATGTGTACATGTTATGATTATAATTTTATTTCTGACTGCATGTGTGAGTGTATACAGATGCATGAGTGGTCTCAGGTGAGTGTGTGAGTGTGTGTGTGTGTGTGTGTGTGTGTGTGTGTGTGTGTGTGTGTGTGTGTGTGTGTGTGTGCGTGTGTTTCTGTCTGTGTATATATGTGCGTGCGCGTGTGCACGTGCATGTGCGTGTGTGTGTGTGTGTGTGTGTGTGTGTGTGTGTGTGTGTGTGTGTGTGCGTGTGTGTCTATTTGATTTTCAGTGAGCATGTGTGTGTGTGTGTGTGTGTGTGTGTGTGTGTGTGTGTGTGTGTGTGTGTGTGTGCGCACGCATGGGCACATGCTTATGTATCTGTGTATGTGTGTCTGCAGCTGCCATACCTCTAAATTCCACTTGACTAATAGACAAATCCTGCAGTATTTGAGGGACACTAGATACCAGGGCCTTTGACATGTAACCATACGTCACTTCACAAGTTAATGGAGCAGCAGGTTTTGCAGCACAAACAACATGTGGTTGAGTACTATGCACCAGGGACACATTTTAGTAATACTCTAATCCAATTACAAAGTAAAAAGAACATGGATCTTTAAGAAGAATGCATATTATGAACACTAAAGTATGAAACTCTAGTTTATGCCATTATTGACTAGCTGTAATGGTCTGTGACTTAAGATGGCCATGCTCAAGACCTATTAACAAAGCCAGAGAAAGCAGTGGATGACACCAGGGAGGATTCTTCTAAATATTATTCTAAACCACTTAAAAGGAACAAGTCTCACATTCAGGTACATTTTCTGAATAATAAAAAGAATGACACTTTCATGTCTGACATTACTGAATGATAGGCACACATAAGAGTTATGGTGATGTATCCATGTGTGTGTGTGTGTGTGTGTGTGTGTGTGTGTGTGTGTGTGTGTGTGTGTGTGTGTGTGTGTGTGTGTGTGTGTGTGTGTGTGTGTGTGTGTGTGTTTCTGTTTTATATGTGCATGCTTGAGAAGGATTCAATAAGAGGTGTGCCTGTGCTAATGTGATGTATGAACCACTGGTGATAATTACTGCATCAAAGTGCTTGTTAGTGTTTGCACTAAATCACCAAGAAAGCCATGAAAATTAACTGTTTGCAGTTAATGTGTCCCTGAACCACTGGTCTCCATGCTCATGCTAAAAATCCCTTTTTGCCAGAGCCTTATCACCACTCTTAAAACTAACACTGATTTCCAGATTTTTGCAGAATGTCTAGATTTTTGCCTCATATATTCGGTCTGCCCCTCATAAAACTTGTGATTTTCTGCCAAATCATTGAATATTTAAGTTCCTATATAATAATAGACAATTGAGTTTCAGACTTCATACACTTCAGCAAATGCAAGATGATGAAAAAAAATATTCTATCAGCTTTTTACATTAATAACAGTAATAGTTTTAAATTGACCGTATTTTGTGGCCTGTGTCCCCCATTATTTCTGACTTTCTCCAGAATTTTTCTGCCAAGTGGTCGAGAGGTATGCTTTTAGGATATGGCAAATCTCTATTTAAAAGATGCATAGTTAGTAAATTGTTAGCAAACAAGTGGTAGTAGTTATGTTAATAGAGTGCAATAATCTTTCTGCTCATACAGTTACTAATTGTTATTATATTTTTCCTTTTTTTGCAGGGAATTGCTGTGAAAATCTTTATTTATGATCAGCCTGTAAACTGGACTTGGAGATGAACACCAGCATTCTCTTTTTCCTTGCTACATTCTATACAAGTTGCATGTCGAAGAACTTTACTGTTATTAAAAGCAGACATGACAGCAAATACTACATTCTTTGTGTAGTTGACATATGCACTGCAGAAAACGAAACAGAGTATGTTTTTTCATCTTATCCACATAAGTAATGTGAAGAATTAATACACTGTTGTTTTTGTTTGCTTTTTGAAATTTAACTGCTTTGGTCTATAATAGTTAGTCCCTATTGTATTGTTTACTGCTCCTAAAAGAGGCAACTTAAAGAATGAATGTATGTTTTGTACTTCCATAACCTAAATCACTAGCCTGCCCCACACACACACATGTACCTCCCAGAGATGTGGAATGGCATTGATTTACAGGCTGCCTTTGGATTATTACTTGAGCCTGCTCTCATCATAGTGTCTGTCATGCCATTCTCTGTGGAGGAGTGTTGAACACTCATGCATCCTGTCCTCACAGACTTTTAAACATGGCCAACACTGTTCACTTTCTTCATCACTCCCCATTGCAGGTTGCCTCTTCTCTGGCTCACTAAATTAATCCAAGTCACTATCATTTATATTAGATACCTATTTCCATCACCAACCCAGCAATAATACAATGGGTAATATAAGTGACCAGAAGGAAGTTAAATGGGCAAAATGTGGGATGTTAGGTGGCTTATTATAAAGTTGAGCATGGTATAAAATACATAATACAAATATAGGGGCTGCAGAAATGTGCATCTGAGACTTAGGAAAACTCACTGGAAAAATATTTAGTGCTCTGAGATGCTAGGAATGGGGAAGGTCTTCAAATGCATGAAGGTTTTGGGGTCGACTATTGTTTTGGTATAGCACTTTGTAAATGTTGCAGAACTGACATATGGTGGTTTAATAATAAGGGATGTTATGGTGTAGAAAATTGACTGAAAGATTTATTTATTTATTTATAATTTTAACCAGGCAGTGCCCCGTAAGCACAAGAGCCTTATTTCTGAGGTCAGCCTGAAGGTTTGACCAGGCTAAGAGATGGCCTCCAAACTACGCAGTAGGGTAGGTAATAGGAGATTGAATAATGGCACAGTTCATTGTTCAATAGCATAGTTGGAGGTATTCATGTAAAAATCACTTTGTGTCAGGGGATGCAGTGAGCCAAAGTACGTTTAGTCAAGAGGTAAGCATCGTTATGGGTAGTAATGGAGAATCGGCCCCGGAAGCAGAGTAATGAAGCAATAAAATGAGTCATCATACAGAGTGCAAGAACCAGCAGCACACTTAGTAAGTTGGGCTAATAAATCTGTTATTGCTGATTACAAAGTGGTACACTCATTGCAAGGTATAAATGACTAGTTGCAAGTTAGCACAAGTGGCTAAAATAAGGAAAAGTAATAGAATGCTTCACACACCCCAAATATTAGTATTATTTTCCTTTCATCTTGATTGCTGTGTGATCAATATGTAGTAAAACAGAAAGCCTGTTGTTAATAAAGCAAAGACAACCTGATTGATAAGATCATATCTGATAATGGTCATATATTTTTGTTTTTTCCCATCTCTATCATCAGTGTGCTGACCACCTGGTGACAGTTTTCCAGCCTATTGTCCCTCGCCTCCAGAGATTATTAATTTTCCTTGAAGGATTTGGGTTGTTAGGAACAGCACCCTATTACAGTCAGAGTTTGGCTATCTCTTTTTCACTTATATTTAATCTTCCTGGGATTAGAAACCTGCAATGCTGTGAATGTAGGCTAAGCATGTATCTTCCAGCATTTACACCTTCTCAGCAGTGCAGTCTGTTACATTTCTCTCCTACAGAAATGCACTTGCTTTGGCACCTTAAGGTACTGTTGCAAGGCCCATTCCTCAGATTTACTATGAGGGTGGTAAACATGCCAGTGTTATTCAGTCCTTCCTCTCAAGGTTGGTCTTCTGGTTTCCAGGTCTCTACTCAAATGAAACCCCCTGCGACTGTGATATGCCAAAACAAATCTAAATGCACCATTGTAATCCTTTTCAAGTTTATAGAGTAGTGAGGATTGCAGTTTAGTAGAAGATGGAAATAATATATAAGAAGAATGAATAAGTATTTTTCAACAATTGTTTTATAAAAGAGCCACACAAACTACATCCTAATAATTGTTTATTTCACCTGAGGTTCCTCCTTTCTGTAACAGCTTGATAAATGTTTTGTTTCCAGATGTTAGGAACACCAGTCCTCCTTGACAGATTTGTTAATAAATTTTGAGATTAGATGTCATTTTGTCAAACTTTTTAAGAATTCAGAATTGAAGTTAACCTATGATTCAGATTACAGAATAATGTATACACTAAACTTGTTGACACTGTTTGAAGGGTGAAGACAGAACAGTCACACTGTGAAAAAGTGTAACAATAAGTCCTTTCACTAGTTTCTATGGTTATACCATGAAAAATCTCCTTTGTGAGCAGCAACCTCATTGTTACATAAGTGAGGAAAAGGTGGAGTAATGGAATTTTGTCTAGGGTTAAGTAGTTTTTCTGTATTTTACCAAATTATTGTTGGAAAGTAAGTATGTGTACATTGATGCTAGGGCAGATCTTTTTCCTTGGGAAAATTTGCTTTTTCACCAGGTTAAATGAAAACTCCAGCCAAGCTAGAACTTCCAATGAGTGACCTTCCAAACCTCCTGTAACAGAGGCACATAGGATATATGCAGATGACCCTTATGAACATCAGGTGTTTCAGCTATATGGCAATTCTGATTGCCCATGACTTTTACATTTGAAGTTGTTTTAATGGATGATTTCAGGGCAATAAAGCCAAAACCCACTAGCTATGGATATGCATATTTCAGCCTTGATATGACCTCGTCAGCATAGCACAAGCATAGTATTTGACTAAGCATAAGAAACACAGGGCTGCTATACCCAGCTGATATCCATTATCATTAGGGTGACTGCAAAATATCCCAAAGGGTCATTTGCATATATCACATGTCTCTCTGTTACAGGAGGTTTGGGAGGTCACTCATTGGAAGTTCTAGCTTGGCTGGAGTTTTCATTTAGTTTTTACTGATTGTTTTTTCAGTGTGACCTTCTCACTCTTTGCTTTAACTTTTTCACCAGGTTAGAATCTTCACAAAATGTACGGAGTCACCTTTTCGTGTACAATATCTAGAGATAGATGAGAAGTGATCTCTGTGAGACATTACAGCCTTAATCTTGTGTGCATTACATGGCAGGTTATTAAGCATACCTCTCAATTGTCCAGATTTTTACAGGATGTCCAGACATCTGCCTCAATTTTTTTGGTCTTTTCCTCATAAAATTTGTGGTTTTCTGGTAAATCACTGAGGACTGAAGTCACTAAATAATGTCACCATTTGAGTTTCAGACTTTATATCCTTCATAAATACAGGCTAACATAGAACTTGTTATTCTAGCAACTTTCTATGTTTATAAGAGCAATATTTAAAATATGTCCCTATTTTTTTAGGCCTTTGTCACCCCCATTATTTATTTCTTTTGTCCAGATTTATTGCGCTAAGAGGTTGAGAGGTGTGTTAGTAAGTTGTATCTGCCTTTTGCACAAGGGAGGGTTGGAGGCAATAAGGCCGAGCTATTCAACAACATCAGACGTGTACATTGACTGGATAAACAGTCCTTTTTTAGGAGTGACCCAGGAGCAGTGTCTGGTTAAGTAACTTGCTCAGAGTCACACAGTAGGCAAATGGAGGTGGAAGGATTCAGACCCTGAACCCTTCATAAATTCATAGATTGTTACTAAGCTAATAACCCAGGGGGCCTTTCTAAGCCTAGCTAAGTTTTCTCAAAAGAATAATGATGTTCTGTAGCCAAATAAGCTATTGTGGGACTGACATTTATATGCTATCTTTGTCCATAAGGGACATGTGTGCCAGTTCCAGTGTAAATTTCCTATTCCCCATTTACTGGTCTAGTTTGCACTTAAACTGGGTAATAGATGAACTCAGCTTCACATGATTGGGAATCCTGTTCCATATAATGTGCAGTCTCTGGGACACATATCTATCTCTCCAGCATGTGCTGTTTAAGTCACAGACAAAATTCAGGTCCCTAGACCTTGTATTTCTGGTAGTCTTTGACATATGAATATGCAGGAGATTCAAAAGTGTGGTGTTTGCGGATGCCTTGTAAGCCAGGCATGGATCACCTCTCAGCAATCTATATGAGAGTGAGTACAGAGAAAGAGCTTTAAGGTGCTATGCATAAGGCAGGTTTGTTACACCTTGTATTCTTTTTGTAAGGAACCTCTGAGGTTGCTCTAGTTGCTGCATATGCCTGGTCAGGTACATTCAAAAGGAAGCATCATACTCTTTGATTTGTATGATAGGGGCAAAGTACAGTGGGATAATGACCTCTTTGGACCTAGATACCATGCCCTTACTTATATGTTGTACAACATAAAAGGATTTCCTTACCACTGTGGCATATGGTGGATGAAGGTAAGGCTACTGTCTACATGCATACCCAGATCACTGACCACTGGGTTGACTCTTAGGGGTGTACTATCAATACGGTAATTAGATGGGTTTGTTGAATTTCCAAAGGGTACAATTATGCATTTCTTAGCATTGAGTTTAAGACCATGGTTTTGGCACCATTTGTTAGTTAGAGATAGACTCTCTTGAAGAAATGTTAGTATCTGCAGGGGAATTAATGATAATACCCAGCTTACAATCATCTGCAAACTTAATCAGCCATAAACCTTCAGCATTTGCTTCCATTTTAGACAAATAGATGCCAAAAAGGAGCAGTCCCAGTACCAAGCTGTGGGGGACTCTGCTGGTGACTGGCATCTTGGTGGGGTGGCCTCACCTATTTTGACCTCTTGGGTTCTATCAGTGAGCCAGTTAGCTATCTAGCAGATGATAAAAGGGTTTATACCTAATTTAGTGAGCTTGTATATAACGCCTTAGTGGGATAATGTATCAAAAGCCTTGGCCACGTTGAGGTAAACTTGACTACAAGAAAAAGCTTAGAACCTAAAGTTTCTGCACTATCTCCCAGACAAGCAAATATTCATGACAGAAGTTTGATCCAGCCATGCTGCTATGTTCATGACATAATAAGACTATATGGCCATAAATATGATGGTTAAAATCACCCAAGAAGCATCTAACATTTAAGTCACCTATAATGGATGACTCTGTGATTAATTTGTGAAGGGCCTCCTCTGTAACTGACATATATCACTGAAGGAGTATATGGACAAGCTACTGTGCTGGTCTTAAAGTTTCATTTGAACCATGATAGTCTGTCTATATGAACACTCTAGAAGCATTTTTTTCTGCTACTAAACAGTTGAGTTTGTCATGATAGATTATGAGAAACATCTTCTGCACCATTATGGTTTCAGTCTGAATATGGATACTATAAAAAGAAGTTATGTACTTACCATAACGTTCCATGTTTGTAGTCCATCTCACCTACATTCCTGCTGGATGGATTTGGAGCCGATTCTTGGCTCCGACTCAGCTGATACTAAAGCTCGAGAGCTTTTACTGGCTCGAGGCTAACCCCTATCCGATGATGCATCATGGCAATTCCCCAGATCTTGTTTGCAAGAAAGTAACTATATACATAATAGTAACTGTACTATCAATAACTATGCACATACAAACAGAATACTTTGTATTACTATCCATGCCATGTGGATGGACAACTACAACAAGGTCTGACAGCATAATGGATAGTCCACCAGTTCCTCCAGGATACAGGAAGGCAGAAGGAGGGTGGGACGCAAGAATGTAGGCGAGATGGACTACAAACATGGAACGTTATGGTAAGTACATAACTTCTTTATGTTACGTAGTCCTATCTCACCATAATTCCTGCTGGATGGGACAGCTTCCCTAGCACCATTATCCCGGGTGGCTCAAGCAAAGAGACTCTTCAGCACAGTGGACCCAAAGGATGACCTGTCCTTTGAGGCCAAATTCAATTTGTAATGAGTGACAAAGGTATGAGGTCTGGTCCAAGTAGCTGCTGCACAAATGGTATCAATTGGGAGCCTAGATCTAAAGACATATGAAGTTGATACTGCCCTAGTTCAATGGCCTTTTACTTTAGCAGGTAGTTGTTTCCCAGCAATTTTGTAAGCAAATGAGATGCAGTCTGAAAGCCATTTAGACAAAGTGACCTTAGAGATGGGCAAGCCTTTATTTTTGTCTGAGAAGGAAACAAACAATTGGTCCAATTTCTGAAAATCTTTAGTCCTGTGCAAGTAAAATCGGAGAATTCTGTAGACATCTAATTGGTGCAGTCTGTATTCTGATTTGTTACTGTAATTTGGGAAGAATACTGGTAATTCGATAGTTGTGTTTAGATTATGTTCTGAATCTACCTTAGGTAGAAAGGAAGGATTAGTTCTGAGGGAGACTCTATCCTTGTGGAAAATAATATAAGGAGGTCGAATGGTGAGGGCTTGCACTTCTGAAACTCTCCTAGCAGACATTATAGCAACTAAGAACAATATCTTCCAAGACAACAATTTCAAGTCAGATGAAGAAGACGGTTCAAAGGGTGGAGAAATCAGTGAGGTCAGAACTAAGTTCAAGTCCCAGGGCTCTGGTGGTTGCCTGATTGGAGGTCTGAGAAGGATGACTCCTTTCAAAAAGGTTTTGCATAAAGAGTGAAACCATAATTGGATTTCCCATGTAACCAAAATGATAATTAGAGATGGCAGCTAACTGAACTCTAATGGTAGCAGCTGCAGCTCCTTCTTGAAAAATAGATGCAAGGAAGGACAAGATAGACTCTATGGGAGCTGAGTAGGGATCTATGTCTTGGTTGGCTGCCCAAATGGAAAACCTTTTCCATTTACTGGAATATAATTTCCTGGTGGAAGGTTTGTGTGAAGAAATCAGGATGTGTTTAACTGTAGGAGAAAGGGAAATACACCTGGCTATTCTTGGAAATGGAGCAGCCATGCTGTCAATTTTAGGGTTTGGATGGTAGGATGGAACTGACCTGGTTGATGAATCAGGAGGTCTGGACATGGTTCCAGAATCCATGGTTCCTCCAAGAGATAAGGCCACAGGAGGGGGAACCAGACTTGACAAGGCCAGTAAGCAGCAATGAGGATCAGGGTACTCCTGAACAGTTTTGCTTTCTGAATCACTTTAGGTATGAGAGGAAAGGGTGGAAAGGCATAAAGGAGTCCTGGAGGCCAATTGTGGACCAGAGCATCCTTGGGTGACATCCCTGGATGGAGAATGAGGGCAAAGTAGTTGCTGCATTTGGTATTCATGTACATGGCGAATAGGTTGCAGCAAGGCTGGTACCATTTTTGGAAAATTTCTTCCGCAACTTATGTATTCAGGGACCAATTGTGAGGCATCAGAATTGCTTGACTCAGTTTGCCTGCTATCACATTGGACTTTCCTACAATGTGCATTGCTGCCAGAAAGCGTTGAGTGTCCATCACCCATTTCCATACTCTTAGTGCCTCTCGGTAAAGTGGGTAAGATTTGGTTCCCCCTTGCTTGTTTATATACCACACTACAGACATGTTTGATTAAACCACAATTGTCCCAGTGGGAAGAGAACGAGTATAGCACTGCTCTCATCTCCAGACCATTTATGTGCAAGTGGTTCTCATGATCCTGCCAGATACCTTGAACCGTCATTCCCAGATAACGCCCCCCCAGCCTATCTGGGAAATGTCTGTGATCAAGACTGTATTTTGTTGAGGGGAAGCAAGTGGATGGCCTAGATGAAGCTGATCTGTATGTAACCACCATGTTAGATCCTTCTTGCAGAAGTTTGTGATGAGTATTTGGTGAGATAAAGGGATATCCTGCATTGACCACTGGGCAAATAGTAGCCACTGAAGTATTCTCATGTGTAGACGGGCTAGGGGAACTACGAGAATGGTGGAGGCCATAGTCCCTAGAACCTGAAGAACTATCCTGGCCTGTACTTTGTCTTTTTTCAACAAGAATCTGATTTAGTTGTACAATGATTCTGTCTTTTCTAGTCTGAGTTTTGCTGTCATGGTGGTTGAGTCTATGTCTGAGCCTAAGAAGACAATGCACTGCAATGGAGATAAGGCGGATTTTTTTAGATTTATTGTAATGACTAATTTGGTGCACAAGGATAGAGTCTCGTCCCTGGCTAGGATAAGTTGGTGCTTGGTGGCAGTGGTGAGGAGCCAGTATTCCAGGCATGGAAACACCTGGAATCCTTGACATCTCAGGTGAACCGTTACCACTGCCATACATTTGGTGAACAATCTGAGAGCTGTAGTGAGGCCAAAGGGCAGTGTTCAAAATTGAAAATGACTGGCTCCCAGTCAAAAGAGTAGATGTCTTCTGGAGTGCCTGTCCATTTTGATATGGTAGTACGCGTCCTGAAGATCTATGGAACACATCCAATTGTCTTTCCCGATAAAGTGAAAAATTTACTACAGGGTGATCATATGGAAGTTCAGTTTCTTTGCAGACTTGTTGAGTTTGCTGAGATCTAGAATTTGATTTCCAGTCTCTGGTCTTTTTTGGAACTAAAAAGAATTGTGAGTAAGTTCCAGATCCTATTTGCTCGGTGGGGACTTCTTGGATGACTCTTTTTTGAAGCTACAAGATGACCTCTGATGTTGCACGGTCTAATTGAATGGGTGGCACATCTGGTAAAAAACAATTTACCTGGGGATCAGAAATAAAGGGAATGAAGTAACCTCTGGAAATTATATTTTATACCCAACGATCTTGGAAAATCTGTAGCTAGGCACTTGGGTACAGTGAGAGATGACCCCCTGACTGCCTCCAGAGACAGACGGTCAGGCAACCCTTTAGGGGCAATGGAAGGGACGATCAGAGAAAGCATCTTTATCTCCCTGATGTTGCTGACCCCCTCTGCCGCAAGCGCAGTGTCTTCCATTATATCCTCGCCCTCTGCCTCGAGGGGAGGGTTGATCTTGTGCTGAGGGAAACCTTTTTGGGGTTTACGGAACCACATTTTCCCTCCTGTTTGACCCTTGGGATAGGATCTAGAAGGAAGGGAGAAATGGACTCTGACAGCAGATAAGGTTTTTCCCCTCCTGCTTGCACCTGGTCAAAGTCTCTTTTACCTGAGGTCCAAAAAGAGTTGAACTATCAAAGGGGACGTTGGTAAAGAAAGACTTAAAGGATTCTGTAAAGTTGCATAGACGCATCCAGGAATGTCTCCTAAGATAAATTCCTGCTGTGGCTGCCCTGCTTGCTCCATCAGCTGCATAAGAAATCAGCTTCATGGAGGAGTTAGCAATAGATGTAAGGGTGGAGAGCTGTGCAGATACCTTGTCCATGGATCCCGAAGCTACTGAACCCTGAAGGGTATCTTCCAACTCCTTCAGGAGATCCCTCTGAAGTCTAGTAAAATGGGACAGGTAATTCAGCGATTGTAAGGTAAATGCCGCTTAAGGAAAGGTACGCTTTCCATACCTATCCATCGTCCTAGACTCTTTATTAGGAGGATGGATATTTGAGGATGTCTATGACAACTCCTTTTATGTGGCCGCTACTACCACCATACCATCCACAGGAACTCCCTTAGAAAGAAAAGATTTGTCTTCCAAAGTCGTCATAGATTTGTTTGATCTCCTTGGGACAGGCTCCACTGTGTCCGGGGAGGTCCAAGCTTTCTGGGATATGACCTCCAAAAGTTAGTCATATGGCAGTGTCACCCAGGAGGTGGAAGGTCGGGAACCAAAGGCCTCAAGGTACACTGATTCGCCCTCAGTAGGGTTAGAGGTCTTCCAATCACCCCTCTGTCTAAGGATTTCAAGGATGTCTGCAAAAGAGACAACCTCAGAGAGGGATCTTGGGGACCCTTCTGACTCATCCAAATCAGTGTCTGACATGACAGACTCAAGTGAGTCAATGTGCTTCCTCTTACAAAGTCTCTTCCGAGAGACCTCTCCAGTGGGATAATCTGGAGAGGTTCTTTGAAGAGGGAACACCTCCAATGGGGGCTCCTTGAGTCTCTGGTTCCCTATGCTGAGGGGCAGGTGGGAGAGAAGAGGTTGCTACCAGCTGCTGGAGGGACATAGGGTCAAAAGGCAGGGCATTGGTGCTGGACAGAGCTTTCTGTATTGATTTGAAGGCCTTACTGCCCCGCTCTGAAGAAGACCTCTGTGCCAAGGAAATGGAAGGTCGGCTCTGAGAAGGATGGACAGGTTCTGAAGCAGATGAGCGAGCTGAGCTCACTTCTACCTGACACACCGAGAAGGAGGGTCAGTTCTGAAGAAAAGCTGGGGTGACTATCCCTCACAGAGTAGACCCAAGAGAGTCGGCTCACAGACCCCTCGGCTCCAGACTGAGCCGATGAGGATAGAGTTATCGGTTCCAAGGAAGCAGGAAGAATTCTCAGAACCAAAGGATCCAGCACAGAAGGACCCAAAGTGTTTGACTCCGAGAGTGAAGCAGTCAGAGGTGGAGCAGTAGCCTGAAGATGGGACGGATCCAAAGCCTTTGGGTCTGGAGGAGCTAACATTTTAGCCAGCGCCAGGTCACAGAGCAACCTCTTCACCACCCACTCGACATCCTCATCAGAAAGTGTCCTGGAGGAATGGCTGGTAATAGAAGGAGATCTCCTTTCCAAAATAGGAGATCTCAAGGTTGATGAAATGGGATCCAAAACAGGTGAGTGTCTCGATATGGAAGGTTGTCTCAGCACCAAAGAAACAGATGGCACTGAGACAGAAGAAGCGGAATTGGAGCCAGAACTCCTCGGCTCTGTTGCTTTAGCCTTCATTGATGGTTCTGAGGCTATACCGATGGAGATTTTCTTTTCAGAGTTTTAGGAACTATCTGACCATGTTTCAGCTGTTCCAGGAAGGAACTAGTCATAAGGTCCCTGTCTATCAGTTTTCTTTTTTATTTTATTAAGAACCCTGGTACTAAAGGCATGACAGAAAGTACATGGTTCTTGTAAATGAGCCTCTCCGAGACAGTACACACAGCTGTTGTGACTGTCAGTTAAAGACATTTTTTGAGAACACTTGTCACATTTTTTAAAACCAGAAGGGCGGTTTTCTTTATGTTCTCTCTCTTTATCTTTGGACATATTACTGATAATAAAGATAACAATACAATACAATAACAACAAGGCAAAGTACAACTAACAAGAGAAGAATTTTATATATATATATATATATATATATATATATATATATATATATATATATATATATATATATATATATATATATATATACATA
>NC_056732.1:1555666439-1555811439 GCF_019279795.1 Protopterus annectens | reverse complement strand
TCACACAAAATACTTAAAATATGCATGAATAATACATGTGTATATCATATAAAATGTAAAGAAATGAATGAATATATGCATTGTATAAGATGTTTATAAAATTAATATATACATTACATATGCAAAACGTATAAACACATGAAAATATGAACTAACCATACTTCCATTTACTGTTTTTTTTAATTAAAATATGTTTAATTGTAATATGGTCATTAAGACCAGGCAGCGTAGATGCATCTGTGAATAATTGCCACCAAACCTCCTTATATCCCAATGTGGCCTTATAATTACCTCCCCTCAGATCTATCTTGATATTCTCTAAAATGGCAAACTTAAATGTGTGGGAATCCCCCCACTTTTCAATATGCCTATATAGGGCATTGTTATTGCCCCTTCTTCTAATACTGTATAAATGATCGTAAATTCTCTTTTTGAGATTCTTTTCCGTTTTTCCTATGTAGTACCCTGTGCATACAGTGCACTTTGCCATATATATCACTAATTTAGAGTTGTAATTACCCTGCCTGAAACTAATCCTTGTTTTATTAACATTATCTAATGTAATTCCTTCCTCCTCCATTATGGCATGACATTTGTTGCAATGACCACATTTGGTTGTGTGTTTGGTTCTAATACCCACCTCCCTTCCTACTCTGCCTTGCTCTAAGTACATATTTATATTACGACCCATTTTAAACACAAAGCTAGGCTTGTCACCTATAATGTCAATAATTTCCTTATCAGCCATCAGTACATTCCAGTTCTTGGTTATAATACTGTTAACCTTATTAACAAAGGGACTATACTCAAGAATGCAAGCTCGCTGATAAATTACATTAGTGACATCCCTAAACCTGATATCAGTCTCCTTGTTTTTTACACCTAAAAGTGGGGGGTACCATTTTCCTCATTCCTTAATGACATATTTCTTAACGTCATCCATCACGTGTTTAGGATATCCCCTTTCACTAAATAAACGGGTAATAAATTCCAACTCGTCTATCATATCTATGTACATGGATGTCATACGAGCTGCTCTTATGCATTGTCCCTTGAAAATATTATACATCAGTTTTCTAGGATGATTACTCATGTATTCAAGATGACTGTTAGAGAAGGTACTTTTTCGAAATATTCGTGATTTGAATCTCATGTCTCCACTGGAAATGAAGGTGTCCAAATATGCTATCCCCTCACTATTACTCGTATGAGTCAACCTAAAAAAACTACTGCTTTTGTTCAAATATTCAATAAATGTATTTAAACTCTCAAGAGTACCATCCCATAAAATGAATATATCATCCAAAAGTCTGGAGCAATGTCTTATGTGCTTAACATATCCACTATTGAAAATGACAGATTCTTCCCAATCCAACATAACCAGGTTGGCAAACATAGGGGTGCAAGCCATCCCCATTGCTACCCCCCTAGTCTGTCGATAATGTTCACCCTCAAAGTGGATATAGTTGTAATCCAGCACAATAGACATACACTCCAGAATTAGACACACCTTGTCCCAGTCCAAGTTTGCATGTTTCCTGATATTATTACAAAATGCCTCCATTCCCTCCTGCTTGGGGATACACTAAAAGAGGTCTTCTATGTCAGTAATGACATATATTAACCCTTCTTTCCATAAGTCAGTAGTAAAACTACCTAAAATTCCCATGAATCCTTTACCATATGGGCAATTCTACCATACAAATGCTTTAACCATGTATCTACTGCTACACCTAGTGGAAACGTTTTAGATTGACTTCCTGAAATGATAGGACGAAAGGGGGGGTTGGTCATTGATGCTTTTATGAATTTTAGGAATACCTACTATAATCGCTAAGATGGGATATTCAACCTTCAAAAAATTGTATGTGTCTACTGTGATTATATTATCTATCAGATATCATCAGTATATTTAGCTAAATTCTTGCAAAGTAACTGTGAGTTTGATAAAGTGGTTCGGGGACAAAACTTTGATGTGTCAAATAATGTTGTTCCTGATGGAACATTGAAAGATCACATTTATTCTCTTGGGAAGAAATTTAATTTGATTAATGGTTTGAAATTGGACAATGCATATCTTAACAAGTGTTTGATGCTAAACATTGTTCCCATGGGGCTGCGTTTTTTTAAATATCCTATGGGTGTCACTGTAACAGAAAAAATTAAAAGAGTTCAATCAATTATTTAATCAGTTTGGATTTAATTATATGAAATTGTTGCTCAAATTGAATGATGAGAAGTTATGTTTATTAATTAGTGAAGTAGAAAAACTTAACCACACTGTCAGTAATGACCTACTATTTTCACAATGGGAGAAATTATATGCTAAGCAATTTAACATAGCAGAAAAGAAGGCACAGAAAATTCATGGTAAAAAAGTAGAAAGATTATTAGAGACGTAGAACAGTATAAAAATGACACAGTATATCCATGGAACACGACTAACCATGAAAATAATATAAAGAACAAGGAATATTATGATAAGAGGGGTAATATGGATAGGTATGCTTTTAATGATGTGTCTTGGGTACACTCTGAAGAAGATAGGTTACATTTTCAGAGGTGTTGGAAACAGGGACAACATTCAAAGTGGAGAAAGGATGGGAATTGGAGACAGAACAGGTTTTATCCCATCTATGGTCCAAACAAGAACCAGCACTGGGGGAGAGGGGATGTGAGACATTGGTAAGTAGTGGAGATAGTAACATCATTAATAGTGGTCACATCATTATTGATGGGGTGGCTCACATTTACAAAAAATTTAAGATCTATAACTATACCAGTTTAGTATTAGGGACAGTTAATTTTGACCTTTTGTCTAGAGGAATGAAATACATTCCTACTACATGTTTTCACTTAGTTGATTGTTTAAGTGAGATTAAATTATTTCTTAGAAAAATTAATTTAGCTATTATGTTCAAGGACAAGGTTTATAATTTAGATGAGTATCATTTTGGCAGTAAAAATACACTTAAGAAGAAAAGTGTTTATGTACCCCCCATGCATCACAGTATATCTGTATATGAAAAACTTGTTACAAGGGTGATTTATAAACTTCAAAACAGTATCAGAGCTAGTAAAATCAAAAGTAATTTATCTGATGATGAGCTAAAATTACTTAAGGATCTCAAGGAGGATTCAAATATTCGTGTAATGAAGCCGGATAAGGGGGTTGTTATTATATATGATGCCATGGAATAAACTATGAAAATATATGAAATTCTCCAGCAGTCAGGAAATTATGAGATTGTGTCTATCAGTGAAATACATATAGCATACAAATGTATAGATATGTATATAGAAGAATTTCTGATAGATAATAGAATCACAGTAGACACATATAATTTTTTGAAGGTTGAATATCCCGTCTGAGTGACTATAGTAGGTATTCCTAAAATTCATCAAAGCATCAACGACCCTTCCTTTTGTCCTATAATTTCAGGAAGTCAATCTAAAACGTTTCTACTAGGTGTAGCAGTAGACACAGGGTTAAAGCATTTGTATGGTAGAATTCCCCATATGGTAAAGGATTCATGGGAATTTTTAGGTAGTTTTACTACTGATTTATGGAAAGAAAGGTTAATATATGTCACTATTGACATAGTGGACCTCTTTTCATATATTCCCAAGCAGGACAGAATGGAGGCATTTTGTAATAGTATCAGGAAACATGCAAACTTCGATTGGGACAAGGTGTGTCTAATTCTGGAATGTATGTCTATTGTGCTGGATTACAACTATATCTACTTTGAGGGTGAACATTATCAACAGGCCAGGGGGTAGCAATGGGGGCAGATTGCTCCCCATGTTTGCCAACCTGGTTATGTTGGATTGGGAAGAATCTGTCATTTTCAACAGTGGATATTTGAAGCACATAAGACATTACTCCAGATTTTGGACAATAAATTCATTTTATGGGATGGTACTCTTGAGTGTTTAAATACATTTATTGAATATTTGAACAAAAGCAGCAGTTTTTTGAGGTTTACTCACATGAGCAATAGTGAAGGGATTGCATATTTGGACACCTTCATTTCCAGTGGCGACAAGGGACTCAAATCACAAATATTTCGAAAAAGTTCCTTCTCTAACAGCTATCTTGAATACACAAGTAATCATCCTAGAAAAGTGATGTATAATAATTTCAAGGGACAATGCATAGGAGCAGCTCGTATGATATCCACGTACATAGATATGATAGACGAGTTGGAATTTATTACCCGTTTATTTAGTAATAGTATCAGGAAACATGCAAACTTGGATTGGGATAAGGTGTGTCTAATTCTGGAATGTATGTCTATTGTGCTGGATTACAACTATATCTACTTTGAGGGTGAACATTATCAACAGGCCAGGGGGTAGCAATGGGAACAGATTGCTCCCCCATGTTTGCCAACCTGGTTATGTTGGATTGGGAAGAATCTGTCATTTTCAACAGTGGATATTTTAAGCACATAAGACATTACTCCAGATTTTGGACAATAAATTCATTTTATGGGATGGTACTCTTGAGTGTTTAAATACATTTATTGAATATTTGAACAAAAGCAGCAGTTTTTTGAGGTTTACTCACATGAGCAATAGTGAAGGGATTGCATATTTGGACACCTTCATTTCCAGTGGAGACTAGGGATTCAAATCACAAATATTTCGAAAAAGTTCCTTCTCTAACAGCTATCTTGAATACATGAGTAATCATCTTAGAAAAGTGATGTATAATAATTTCCAGGGACAATGCATAAGAGCAGCTCGTATGATATCCACGTACATAGATATGATAGACAAGTTGGAATTTATTACCCGTTTATTTAGTGAAAGGGGATATCCTAAACACATGATGGATGACGTTAAGAAATATGTCATTAAGGAATGGGCAAACAGTACTCCCCACTTTTAGGTGTAAAAAACAGGGAGACTGATATCAGGTCTAGGGATGTCACTAATGTAATTTATCAGTGAGCTTGCATTCTTGAGTATAGTCCCTTTGTTAATAAGGTTAAAAGTACTTTAATCAAGAATTGGAATGTATTGATTGCTGATAAGGAAATTATTGACTTATAGGTGACAAGCCTAGCTTTGTGTTTAACATGGGTCGCAATATAAAGATGTACTTAGAGCAAGGCAGACTAGGAAGGGAGTTAGATATTAGAATCATACACAAAACCAAATGTGGTCATTGCAACCAATGTCATGCCATAATGGAGGGAGAAGGAATTAAATTAGATAATGTTAATAAAACAAGGATTAGATTCAGGCAGGGTAATTGCAACGCTAAATTAGTGATATACATGGCAAAGTGCACTGTATGCACAGGGTACTACATAGGAAAAATGGAAAGGAGTCTCAAAAAGTGAATTTACGATCATTTATACAGTATTAGAAGAAGGGACAATAACAATGCCCTATATAGGCATATTGAAAAGTGGGGGGATTCTCACACATTTAAGTTTGCCATTTTAGAGAATATCAAGATAGATCCGAGCGGAGGTAATTATAAGGCCACATTGGGATATAAGGAGGTTTGGTGGCAATTATTCACAGATGCATCTACACTGCCTGGTCTTAATGACCACATTAGAATTAAACCTATTTTAATTTAAAAACAGTAAATGGAAGTCTGGTTAGTTCATGTTTTCACATGTTTATACGTTTTGTATATGTAATGTATATATTCATTTTATAAACATCTTATACAATGCATATATTCATCATTTTTTTTTTACATTTTATATGATATACACGTATTATTCGTGCATATTTTTAGGTATTTTGTGTGATGTGTACTGTGATGTATTAATTACATGTGTTGATTAGTGTTTTAGTTTTGTAAAAACACATATAAAATGCATTGAAATGTTAAATTTTACGGTTTGATCAATTTGTTACACACACACACACACACACACATATAAATATATATATATATATATATATATATATATATATATATATATATATATATATATATATTAATTATTTGACTTATTAATTATATATATTAAGCATTTTTATTTGAGTTTAGGGTAGTTATATTTGATGTGATTCAAATATTATGGAGTATATTTTGTAATTCAATACATATACATTAATGGGTAATTTTTTAATAGTGTAAGTTCCCTTTAAAGGAAAGTTTTTTTTAAATGACATTTTGGTGCCTAAAAAAGTATTTAAATGGTCTGCAGAGTACTTTTTAAATTGTTCTGATGAAGTCCACATTTTGTGGGTGAAAGCACTCAACTTTTGAATGTAATACAGAAGATTTATCATCGTATTTTTAAAAAAAAACTGCCTGGTTTTCGTCAATTGGTCTGCAGAGTATTTTTTAAATTGTTCTGATGAAGTCCACATTTTGTGGGTGAAAGCACTCAACTTTTGAATGTAATAAAGAAGATTTATCATCGTATTTTTTTAAAAGAACTGCCTGGTTTTCGTCAATTGGTGGAGTTCGTGACAGGCTGCATTTGTGTTATTGTGAGTAGTGCACTTTGTTGACTCACCGCATTATTCTTCAGACCTGGAATTTTGTAAATAATTATGTCATTTGTAAATACTGATATGGTTTATACAGAACTGTATGTTATGTACTGAGATTCAACAATGTAACCACAGCATACCCTGCTGGAACATAGAAGATTAGAAAACTTCAAGAAAATATGGTGAAAGTAAGTGTTTTACAATATGCTATAAAAGTTAATTTCAATGCAATAAGACAAGATGTCTAGAGCTAAAAGTTTTTTCTATGGTCTTAAAGAGAAGTATTTATTATATTTAAAATGTAAAAAAATGTTTATTGCTTTATGACTTCCTTGCAGCTGCACAGTTCTGAGAGATATGTATTTCGCACACAGATGTATTAAATTCTGCTAAGTTCTGCTTAGCTTGGGAACTGAAGGCAGGTGACAAAAAAGCAATGTCATCCAGGCTAACCCAGCACTAATGTTTGATATTAATTTGGGAACTCTCTCAGAGAGAGACTGCATTTTGTATTTCTTTTTGGAACTGATAACATCCACTCCTCATAAACATCTACAGTTGCCTTGCTAATAGTAAATAACTAGGGTTATACAGTAATTTCTTTTAGATATAGTTAGCAATACAGTAAAGATTAGTTTAGATGTTTTCTGTATTTATTTGAGACTGTCCTGCAATGTTGTTTTAAAATATTTCCTGTGATTTTTAACTCTGTAGTTACTGTGTTGTTTGAGTGTTGTGTTGTTCTTTTATTATTTATTATTAAATATATTTAAACCTTTTAATTGTGGCTGGTTTGTTTAGAGATATTTAATCTCTTAGAGTACTGGCATATGTTTTTGGTGATACTGTACAGGCCACTCTACTAGCCTTGCTTGGTCACAAACTACTATTTGGATAATAGTTGCATTACACAGTAGGATTGGTCACCCTTTGCAAGGACTTTATAGTAGCTGATAAAGAGGGGTTGGTGGCAGTGATAAGTACATTATAGTCTGGGCAGAAGGGGGCATAGCTAGAAAACCTGTGCCAGCCTTTACCAGGTGTGTGTGTATGTTTGTATATAAATGAAATCTCAAAGTGTGTGTGTGTGTGTCAGCTACTTGGGCAGGGACACGAAGCACTGGATAGACAGAGAGGGTGCTGGAGGTTTTGGCTTGACCCCCTCAGCTGAGATATTAACCCTATAGCTGTGCCAGTAAGGAGTCTTATTGTGGATCTGGAGAAAGAGAGATACCAGCCCCAGACTGACTGTGCTCTCTGTGTGCTCTTAAGGGAAATTGTACTTTACTGTGTGTGTACGTGTCATCCTCCCATTGTGTAAATCCCTCATTGTTGCCAGCGGTGAGGATTGAGGTTCCTTGATTACTGGGCCAATGCAGGGGCGACACATATTAATTGGTTAGAAGTGGTGGGGTATCCATATTGCATATTAATTGATTGATAGTGGTGAGATAGCCACATCACATATTAATTGTCTTGTAGTGGTGTGGATATTGAATTCCTGTAGCCTGTGTACAGTGGTCACAGAAGGTGTTTGTACTCTCAATCTGCCATGCAGTGAACATTGAGAGTTCATATCACAATTGTTTTTTTTTTTTTTTTTTTAGCTTAGTTAGTCAGGAAGAGCAGGCAAGCATGTCAGCAGAGGCATGTATGGCAAGCTGACAAGGAGACACTTGCCTGAGATGTGCCAGGCTAAAGGACTGGTGCATGCCAACCAGACTGAAGCAGAAATGATTGCAGCTTTAGTCACAGCTGCATCACAGGATAGCAACCAGGAGGAAAGTCAGCGTTGGAGATGTAGATCTCTCATAAAATGGACAACTCAACCTTTCGACAGAAGACTTAAAAATCTGTCTGGAGTTAAATAGACTTTAGCTGGAGGCCAAGCATTTGGAAATAGAGGCAGCAGAGAGACTGAGATGGCTAGAAGCTGAGGAAAATCAGAAGCTGCGATGCCTTGAAGTTGAGGAGAATGAGAGGCAGAGGCAACATGAAAAGGAGATGCTAACTCTTCACCAGAGTAATGGAAGTAATGGTGAAGGGAGTAACTGAATCCCAGAAGCAACAAATGTCAGTAAATTTCTTCCACAGTTTACAGAGGGGGATAATTTTGATAGTTTTATTCATATGTTTAAGAGGGTATGTAAACAGTTTAATGTTGACCAAGGACTCTGGGTATGGCTCCTGACCCCCTTACTCCATGGTAAAGCTGTAACTGTTATTTCTAAACTGTTTGATAATAATTACTTAAATGATAATATTGCAAAAAACTGTTTGCTAGAATGTTTTAAGTTATCACCTGATGCTTATATGAAAAAGTTTTGTGAGCACAGACGCAAGGCAGAAGAAAGTCTGTGTGAATATGTTGCTGAACTAAGCACCTATTTTCATAGGTGGGGGAGTGGGTGCCAGGTCACCACTTTTGAAGGGCTAGCAGACATTTTGGTGTGGGAAAAAGCCCTTAGCACTTTGCTTGAGGAAATGGGAATCTGGTTAGCTGACAGACAATGTAATACTGCAGATACGCTGGGGAAGAAGGCAGACCTATACCTAGCAAGCAGGGCATCACTGCACAGGAAAGGGACACCAAGTGCTGCTCATGGGTCTAAGGGAACCCATCGTGGGGAGCCCAGACTGACCCAGCAGAGTCCGCCAGTAGCAGGGGAAGCCACTAGTCCAGATACACTTCCAGGACCAAGAGTTAAATGTTTTAAATGCAACCAGTGCGTCAATGTAGCATATAGATATCCACGGAGGCAAGGTGGTGAACAAAAGGTGGAAGAACCAGTAAGTGGGAATGACAAAATGCCAACAGTAGGTTGTCTCAAGACAACAAGGGTACCAAACTACCACAAGATGTTATATCCTATCTTAGTGAATGGGAAACAGACCATGTCTTAGAGAGACACAGCCTCTGACCTAACTTTTGTGAAGCCTGCAGTGGTTACATAGAAGCACTACTTGCTTTGGCCAGTTTACTCCAGTCAGAGCTTTAGGAGGGACCCCATTCCAAATCCATTTATCTAGGCTTCACCTTGACTGGGAGGGAGGAAAAGGAAGCAAGCAAGTAGGTGTGTTTGAGGATATCCTAGCAGATGTCCTGATAGGGAATGATTTTGATAATGCAGTACCATGTGTGTATGCAGTTACACACAATCAGGCTTGGAGACAAGCATGTGGGCCTGGTAGTCTGGGTGAGACCAAGATAGACAGCACACTTGCAGGCAGGACTGTTGAGGTGGTTACTTCAGGGTGGGAGCTATCCTGTAGCAGTGTGACTGAAGGTGAACCACAGATGCTTGTAGGTACTGATGCTCCCTTGGACAGAGTGACTGCAAGGCAGAGGTGAGTAGTAGTAGTAGTAGTACCCAGGCTGACAGTAAGGCACCACTGATAGAGAATACCAGACTTCCTGTGGAAGGGGAGCTGGGAAGGGCTGCAAAGAGAGAACACAAGAGGAGCCAGCACCTTGGGAGCGTGAAGATTTATTATGAAAACCAGACCGGTTTCAACTTGTAGCTTTTATCAGTGGTACATAACATAAAGCAGTAGAACAACTGCAATATATACTCAGTGTCATTAAAGACCAGTGACATCATTTCCTGTCCAAGAAAAAAAAAATGGTTTAATACTAGATAATGAATACAAAAAAATACAAAACACAATAAATTCCATACAAATTTATTGTTTTTCTTTTATTCTTTTTTTCTTTTGTTCTCATTATTATACTATTTTCTTTTTGGGACAAACCCAAGAATTCTTAATGAATTAATAAATAGTATCAAGACCCATGAAGAGAAAGGAGAACCCGACAGTTTATCATTTAATCCAGGTGGGAATAAACCCCCTAATTTAACAATCCATTTCCTTTCCTTCATGTTTAATATACTATGCCACCCCATTTTAAAAGGTCTGTTACCCAATATTTTGTCTATAACTGTAAAAGTAAATTTAGCCATGTGATGAACCAGTGAGTGTCTATATAGAGCATTGGTGGCACTTGCATTCCTGATGTCTCCTAAATGTTCTGACATACGAAATCTGAATTGTCTGGAAGTTTGGCCCACATAAAAGGCTTGCCAAGTGCAGGTCACCAAATATATAACCCAATCCGTTCTGCAATTAGCAAAGCAATTAATGTTGTACAGCTGCCCAGTATTTTTACTGGTGAAGGTTTTGGTTTTAAAGACATATTTGCAGAATGTGCACTATCCACAGGGATAAGAACCAACCAGTCTCTCCCCTGTTAATTTAGTTTGATGATAAATGGTATCCTGATGCATAATCTTTTTGTAATGGGAGAAATGGGACCCTAAGGTTTTACCCTGCCTGAAGGAAAATGAGCATTTGTCCCCCAAAAAGTCACCCAATTGTTCATTGGCTTTCAAAATATTCCAGTGTTTGTCGATAACATCAGTAAGAAGGGCTATATTTCTGCCAAATGTAGTGACCATTCTCAATGTATCCTTGTTCTCTTTTCTAGGTGTATGTTTGTATTCTAATAAGGTACCAATAGATTGGTTGTTAGCCCACTGCATGGCCGAGTTCACATTCTGTGTACCATATCCCCTAGCTAAAAATCTGTTGGCTAAATCCTGATGGGATTGTGTCAAATCCTGCTGTGAAGAAAAAATTCTCTTCAAACGCAAAAACTGAGATTAGGAATATTATTAATGGTATGTTTGAGATGGAGACTGGAGGCATGTAGCAGGCTGTTATATTTTGGATATTTTCGATAAACTGTAGTACGTAATGTGTTATCTAGTTGATGCTGTAAATTGACATCCAAAAAGTGAATCTCATTGTTATGAAAACTCACTGTAAACTCAGCCCCCCATTTGTTTCCATTAAGGTATTCAATGAATTCCTCCAAATAATCACTGCCTCCTTTCCATACAAGCCAACAGTCATCCAAAAATGTCTCCATATGTCTATCTCTGGCAAATACAGGTTATGTAGCTCATTATATATAATGTGTTCCTCAACATATCCCATATATAAATCAGCATATATTGGGGCAAAAGATGTCTCCATTGCTGTGCCTTGTATTTGCCAGTGACACTCATGTCAAAAATAGAAGACGTTTTTGGTAAGGACGTGCTTGGCCATGCAAATGAGCAATGTGTTGAAACCTGGACTATAGATATTGGTCTTATTTAGCCAAAATTCTAATGCTGTTAATCTAGCCCAGTGTGGAATGCTGGTGTAAAGTGGTTTAACATCCAGGGTGCACATCAACCAGTGGGGTTCCAATTCTGACTCCGATACAATTTGTAAAAATTCTGTTGTGTCCTTTAACCTGGCTCTAACATGTGGCAATAGCGGTTGCATATATTCCATCAAAAATGCTGATAATGGCTCCGTGAGGGAGCCTATACCCGAAACAATATGTCTTCCTGTTGGCGTACTCAAAGATTTGTGATTTTTAGGCAATAAATAAAGATATTCTTTGCCTGGATCTTTTACCATTAGTTGTTGTCTAGTTTTATCACTGATAATTCCCTGATCCACCGCTTCCTGCAAAAAAATGTTTTAAAATTAAGAGTGGGGTCAGTGGGCATGTTCATATAATGTTGAGGGTTACACAATTGTCTACTTCCCTCAGCCCAGTAATAACCGGAATCCATGACTACCACCACCCCATCCTTGTCTGCTGGTAGGATGGAAATGTCAGTATTGGCCCAAGATCTGAAAGAGCTTTTTGTCCCACCATTGTTAGATTATGTGTGATAAACTGTGAGAAACTAAAATGGTAATGTAAATCTTTGATAACTGCCTGTTGGAAAATGGCAACATGTTTGTCCATGAGTGGACTAAAATTGGATTTGTAGAATCTAAATTCAGTAGATCTCTGAGAAGGGTCCTGTTGGCCGAAAAACAGTTTCAGATTAACCTTTCTGCAAAATGATAGTGTATCAGAGACAAAAAAGCTTTCATCCACAAAAAAAACTGGGATAAAAGCAAGACATTTATTCAGCAATGATTCTTCTTCAGATTATAAAACATATTTAGAAATATTGTGCACATTTGAACATTCTACATTGATTTCACTATTGATTGGAAAAGATCCTCTATGGCTTTTACCCCTGTGCTTGTGTCCCCCCGTGCCTCCTACCCCTAAAGGTTATTCTGAACTCCGACCCCTCTTGGAATTGGGGGAATCACTAATATATGTGGATTCGGTGTCAGTAGTGGAGGATTCCCCCCCCCCCCCGAAGTTGTGGGATGTGGTATACCTTTTTTCAATATGGATCTTGGTCTTTTTTGCGTATCTGTGTAGTGTTTTTTGTTCAATCAGCAAACCTAACACTTCTCAGTGACTCAATCGGACTACCCCTCTCATAATCCTCCATATCTCTGGAAAACTTATGTAACTCTTTATCTTTCAAATGATTTTCAAAAGTAGTCAATTCTTTGAGAGTCTGCTAAGATTATCCTTAAAATTTGTTTGTTCTTCATGTTTTTTCAATTCTTCACATATTTTTTGTACATCACATATGTTGACCTCAATTGTTCTTTCATAATATGATGCTAAAATGTTAACAAAGGACTTGGGTGCCTGTTACTGTGCCATGTTCCAATCCCTTAATAATATGTCATCAGGCTTACTAACTAATGGCTGTAATTTAGTCCTTAAACCCCTCAGGGTAATATTTTGATTTTGATATGCTTTGAAAAAGCTTTAGGTGCCAAATGTTACCACGTAAAGTTTTAACCTTCTTGTCAAGCTGAGTGAAGAGCAAATTACAGCAGTCAACTGGATCAATCTGGCTGTTCTCCTTAGTGCCCTCATCCATAGGTTTAATTCCAAATACATGAATGTCATCCTTATCCGCACATAGGCCTTGAAGCAACTTATTAAGATCCATGACCATAGGTTGCTAGTTTGCTTCAATCACCCTGAAGTCTCTGTTAATCAACTGTGATGTGATACCACCAAAATAGAACCTATAGGACGTCTCTTAAGCAGACTGTCAAGAGTGCTATGAAAATAGTCCCCCTATGCTTGAACCTGGTACAAAAAATATATTATACTAAACCCATTTGAGTCACAGAGGAATGTAAATGTTTGCTGAAAGGATCAAAAAGACAGGAAAAAGGTAAAAAGACCTTTACCTTAATTTGCCCAAAAGGACATATGCAAAATACACACAGAATATGCAAATCATCAATTTGAACCCAAAAATTTTTATGTTATAAGATCTACTTGTTAAATATAGTTATAAATGCCAACCACTAGAAGGGATAAATATTCACATGTTCCTGGACAAATCAGTATGATTATTGTTGACCGATCAATCCCTAAATAGTGAAAAAGCCTTCTGACAAAGGGCCTTCTAACTACAATTGAGTACTCATTTCTCTGTTGTCAGTTATATAATGACCAACTTGTGTAATGCCCTATCACAACACAAGATCTTTGCCCAAGAAATAAATGAACAACTAATTTACAAAATATCAACCTGCTATCAACTTGTGGCAAAGTATGCAAAGGTCTGACCCCATGCCTGGTAAGTTCCAATAAAATGTAGACTACTCACAATCTCCTGAATAGCAATGTCCAAACTAACTAGCTGGATAGATAAAAGCTATGTGAAGATAAATGATAGTTTTGTAATGGTTTCCAAAATCGCTTCACCTTATCATGAATCGGTCAAAAATGGTTAGAAAAAACACAATGTTCCGGTTTCACCCAGCAGTACAATCTGTGTTAGAATGTTAAGACCAACCAAATACTAACTAGCATCCTCCCAAAACTGCATAGGAACATTCTGAGCATAAACATAATAGACATGGAAAAAATGAACTATCATGTGAGGATAATGCACTGAATCCCTATGTGAGAAACAGAAAAATGCCTATATTGAATGTGAGCCACTATATAAAAAATATAAAAATGATATCTGGTCCATAAGCCCATAGGAAATGACTTACACCAACCAAGCTACAAAAAATGAGAAAATAGTTCAAAATGTTCCATTCTTCATCAACAATCCGACCACAAAGGAATGCTTTCTCTAACAATTGGCAGACTAGTTAATGTAAATACTTTATGAAAAGTGAAATCAGACATTGATTCTCTCCGCCCGAATGTGGGCTGAGTGCTCATAATCTCCTTAATCACAAAAGCACCATCTATCTAAATAGTACATATATAGCTAAATAAAAATAGATATATACATAAATGCAATTCCTTTTTAAACATTGCAAAAGTGATTAGAGTCCCGGACCAAAATAAACAGCCAGCGTATTTACGAACAAGCACCAAATAAGCTGTCTTGGTTCATAAAGTCAGCCTTGATTAATTGGAAACCAATCCCAGTTAAATGTACATTCTCCCTGTTTTCACGTAATCCTTCATTGATGCAGGCCTCATAGATTGCAGTCTACTCAGGTTTCACATGTAAGCACAGATCAAGTCCTATGTATTGTCAATTCCAGAACGTGTCCAAATGATAATAACCCCCGATCTTATAAACACTAGTGAATCCACAGAATGATACCAAATACCAAAACGGCCTTTGTTGTAATTGTGAAAGCCCAGCCAAATGTCGATCAAGTAAAGATCGTGTCACTTTAAGCAAAAAACTGCCACGATAAAAATTAGGCCAAAAACAGTACCCAAAGCCCCATAAGAGAAAGACAAACTTGAGAAAGTCCAAAACACTGACCAAAAATGTAGTCAATAAATCACCATCTATGAGGAAGTCTAATGAAGCATTCCAAACAGAAATTTAACCGAAACTTAGCTTGATAAAGACACGACGACCATACTTGGTGCTTGGATGCTGTAGAACGCTGATTTATGAAAATAGGTAAATCGTCCCCCTTCCACTGCTACACACTGGTGAAATAAATCCTGTCGATAAAAAAAGAAGGCAACAGACCCCATCCAATTTGTGGCTATCCTTGGTTTAATCAAACCAACCAGATAAGAAGCAGGGTGCACATGTGAATGAACTGAATGATGAAAAGAAAAAGTTCCTAACAACTCTGTGAGGAAACCTCCTCTACTGACATCGAACGCCACAAAATAACTCCTGCTTCAACACTCTTCACACCAACAGCCAGCTAAGTACACGTAGTCATGAAGAAGCAGGCTAGCAAGTATGGTAGATGCACAGGCCAGACAAACTGTAACAAAACACAAGAGGAGTCAGCACCTTGGGAGCATGAACATTTATTATGAAAACCAGACTGGTTTCAGCTTGTAGCTTTCATCAGTGGTACATAACATAAAGCAGTATAACAACTGCAATATATACTCAGTGTCATTAAAGACCAGTGACATCATTTCCTGTCCAAGAAAAAAAAATGGTCTAATACTAGATAATGAATACAAAAAAACAATACAAACAAGCTCAGCTCAAAGACCCTACTTTACAAGGCCTGAGGGAGGTAGCTAGTGAGGCACCTGATTCTCAAGGGAAGGGGGAATCAGTATACTGGGATAAAGGGTTACTGTATAGAGAGTGGACCCCTGAGGGAGGGCTGTAGGGTGAGAAAATACAACAGTTGGTAGTGCCCAGAGCCTACCATCTGGCACTTCTAGCCATAGTCCTTGATATTCTCTTTGCAGGTCATATGGGCATAAAACATAGGAAGAGACATATGCAGAACTTCTATTGGCATGGGATTTCCAGAGACGGAACAGGGTACTGCAGGATCTGTGAGCAGTGCCAAAAGGTAAGCAATGCAGGAGACAAGATGAAAGCTCCTTTGATGCCTTTGCTTGTGATTGAGGAGCCATTTCAGAGGGTAGCTATGGATATTGTGGGGCCTCTGAGTACCCCAAGTTCCACAGGGAAAAAGTGTATCCTAGTGGTTGTAAATTATGCTACCAGATACCTTGAGGCAGTGGCGTTGTCCTCCACTGTGGCAGAAAAGGTGGCAAATGCTTTATTAGAAATTTTCAGCAGGGTAGGTTTTCTAAAAGAAGTACTGACTGACAAAGGTACCAATTTCATGTCAGACCTGCTGGCTTGTCTGTGGAAGTACTGTGGGGTGAAGCACCTAAAGACCACCCCCTACCATCTCCAGACCAATGGTATTGTAGAGAGGTTTAACTCTACACTGAAGTCCATGCTACAGGCATTTTCAAAACCATTTAAGAGAGAGTGGGACAAATATTTGCCCCATCTGTTGTTTGCTTACAGAGCAGTGCCCCAAGAATCCATAGGTTTTTCACCCTTTGAGTTGTTGTATGGGCATAGGGTGAGGGGACCTCTAGATTTGATTTCAGATTAAGTGGGAAGGTGATTCGTAATTTCACAAGGAGTCTGTTGTGGCATATGTCCTAAACCTCAGGACAAGGCTCAGGGAACTCATGGGCTTGGCCCAGAAGACCCTGGCAGAGGTTCAACAACAGAAAAAGGTCTGGTATGACAGGAATGCTCAAGCTAGGGAGTATTCTGTAGGGCAGCAGGTAATGGTTCTCATTCCTGTCAGACACAACAAGCTGCAGGCAGCTTGGGAGGAACCCTACAAATTGGTAAGGATGGTCAGTGATGTTAACTACATGCTAGAACTGCTAGGTAGGAGGCAGGGGCACAAATTGTACCATGTTAACATGATGAAATCTTACCATGATAGTGAGGCCCTTGTGCTGAGTATTTGCAATGGATGGCAAGAGGAGTCTGAGGGGATCTGGTGACTGATCTCCTCAGTGAGGCTCGGACTGACACCTCAATGAGGATGCGTAGCAATGTCCCAGCAGCTATCCCCTACCCAGGTTTGAGAAATTTTAATAGTGCTACAGGAGTATGGGGGCATGTTCACTGGGAAACCAAGGTGCATCCACTTGGTGCAGCACCATGTGGACACAGGACTTCAAAGTCCTATTAAGCAGGCCCCTTATAGGTTGCCTGAGAGAGTCAAACAGACTCTGAGGGAGGAGATACAGGAAATGTTGGAACTAGGGGTAAATCAGGAGTCCAGCAGTCCCTGGCCTCCCCAGTTGTGCTGGTACCAAAGAAGGATGGCAGCACCAGGTTCTGTGTGGACTACAAGAAATTAAATAGTCACACAGAGACAGATGCTTACCCATGCCTAGGACAGATGAAGCCCTAGAGCAGCTGGGTGGGGCTAAGTATCTTACTACTATTGATCTTACCAAGGGTTACTAGCAGGTGCCCTTGACTCCCAGTGCTAGAGAGAGGTCAGCCTTTGTGACTCTTTTTGACTTGTATGAGTTCATGAAGATGCCATTTGGCATGAAACATGCCCCAGTGACTTTCCAGAGCCTGGTAGATCATATCCTAGCAGGAGAAGGAGATTTTTGCCCTTACTTTCCTAGATGATATTGCCATCCACAGCCATTCCTGGTAAGAGCACCTTCGGCATGTCAGGGAGTTGCTGGACAGACTACAGAGGGCAGGGTTGACCATTAAGCCCAGCAAATATCAGGTGGGTGTGGCAAAGGTCTCTTACCTATGACATAGAGTGGGGAGTGGTAACATCGGGCCAGAACCTGCCAAAGTGGAAGCCATTCAGGCATGGCCTGCACCTTTTACCAAAAAGTAGATGAGGACATTCTTAGAGACAGCAGGGTACTACACTAGTTTGTCCCTTATAGTACCATAGCTGCTCCCCTCACAGACCTGGCAAGGAAAAACAGACCAGATAAGGTAGTGTGGACCTCACCATGTGAGCAGGCATTCCAGAAGCTTTGGGAAGAATCCCTGTGTTAGCCAGGCCAGATTACAGCAAATAATTTGTGGTGCAGGTGGATGCTTCAAACCATGTGGTGGGGGCTGTACTTAGCCAGGTTTTCTCAGAGGGAGAAGAGCACTCAGTGGTATATCTCAGTCATAGGCTACAACTAGGGAGGAATGCAATGCAGCTGTAGAAAAGGAATGCCTATCTGTAGTGTGGACACTGCAGCAAATTCAGCCTTATCTGTATGGAGGAAATTCACTGTAGTTGCCACCACAATTCCTTAACATGGCTGCATCAAGCCAGCCACAAAATACTAAGTTACTAAGGTGGAGCCTAGGGTTGCAAGTATATGATATGACAGTGCAGCAATGCAGTGGGGTTAGCAATGCCAATGCAGATTATCTCTCAAGACAGGAAATGGGGTAAGGTATTCCCAGAAAGGCTCAACCCTCACAAGCAATGTTTCTCAAGGGGCACTTTAAAAACAAGCTTGAGTTTTGTGGGGGTGGAATTGTGACACTGCCAGCCCAGCTATCTGGAATTTTGTAATAATTCTGTGTAATTTGTGAATATTGATATGATTTATAGAGAAAAAGAAGTTATGTACTCACCATAACGTTCCATCTGAGTAGTTCTACTTCATTTGTCTTCAACCTGTGGGACCTCGGATCCACATCGGATCCGACAAGGCAGCATTTTCCAGCTGCGGCTTAGAGCTCCATGTTCATCCCTTACCCATAATGCCTCTGTCTCCCTTCTCCCTTCAAACTGAGTTTGCTGCCTAACAGGTAACAGATACCCAACCAAATAACACCTTATCCACCAACACAAGCATTACAAATGAACTTTAGCCCTGATATAACCAAAGTTCCCAGCAATAACTGTCCGGTACAAAGGATGTGTCATATCCCAAAGAATAAGTTTAGGGAGAAGGAGGGGGGGAATGGTTGAAGACAAATGAAGTAGAACTACTCAGATGGAACATTATGGTGAGTACATAACTTCTTTATCTGAAGTAGTTTACTTCATTTGCTCTTCAAACTGTGAGACAGAGTCCCCAGCTACCCAATTCTTGGGAGGCCTTCATTTAAGGATATTCCTGAGCACCGCAGAACAAAAGGATGCTCTACTCCTAGAGACCAAATCCAGTTTGTAATGAGAAAAAAAAGTGTGAGATGAGGCCCAAGTAGCAGCTGAACAAATCTCATCCAAAGAGACCCTAGACCAAAAAGCTACTGACGTAGCCATATATTGGGTTGAATGAGCCTTCAATCTTCCTGGAAGAGACAAATCTCTATCTGAATAAGCCTGGCCAATGCATTGTGAAATCTAGCGAGCAATAGTCACTTTTGAGACAGGTTTACCTAAGAAGGGTTTGGCATAGGACACAAAAAGCTGATCAAACTTGTAGAAAGGTTTAGTCCTGTGCAGATAAAACTTCAACTGCCTGTGTACATCCGGTAAATGTAATTTATATTCCCCTTTGTCCTGGTAGTTCAGAAAAAATACTGGTAAATTAATAATCTGATTAATATTGGCCTCCGAGGCTACCTTGGGAAGGAAGGACGGGTTAGTGCATAGAGTGTGACACTCTATCCTTGTGAAATATCATGTAAGGGACTTTGATAGAAAGAGCTTGAAGCTCCAATACCCTTCTAATGGATGTAATGGCAACAAAGAAGGCAGTTTTCCAGGTCAAAAATTGTAGATCTACAGATGCCGCAGGCTCAAAGGAGGAGAAATCAATCCCTGCAACAACAAAGTGAGGTCCCAAGGAGGAATGGGGTCCTTAACCGGGGGTCTGAGAAGAAAGGCACCTTTGAGAAAGGTTTTACAAAGTTTAGAAGAAGCCGATGAAGACATGTCTACACCAACATGAAAATTAGAAATGTCAGCTAGTTAGACTTTCATCATTAATGGTCTTGATGAAAAATGCTAGCTAGAAAATCTAAAACTACCAAAAGCCGTGCAGTGAAAGGGTCCAAGGACCTCTGAATGGCCCATATAGAAAAACGTTTCCATTTACTGCAATATACTTTTCTGGTGTACAATTTATGAGCAGCCACCAGAATGGATTTAACAGAAGATGACAGACCGAGAGTCCAAAGAATCATGGTAACTGGAGCAGCCAAGCAGTGAGCTTCAGACTGTCCAGATATGGATGAGGAATCCCCGAGGGATGTGAAAGCAGATCCGGGACTGGATCCAAGGTCAATGGTGGAACAACTAAAAGAGACCTGAGTAAGGGAAACCAAACCTGTCGAGGCCAGAATGGGGTGATGAGGATCACAGTGCTCCCCAGCCTTCGGCCTTTCTGTAGAAACATTGACATGAGGGGAAGAGGAGGATCTGCATGAAGAAACCTGGGAGGTCAAGCATGAATCAGAGTGTCTCTGGAGGCTTCCCCATGCGGGGGGGTTCAAAGCAAAAAACACACTGCATTTTCCATTGGAAGGAGATGCAAAGAGATCACAGCAACGATGACCCCACTCTAGGAAGATCTGTTCCACTACTGAAGGCTTCAGAGACCACTAATAAGGCATCAGGATAGATCTGCTGAGCCTGTCCGCTAAGATGTTGGACCATCCCGGGATGTGCGTTGCCACCAGAAAATGGCCAGTGGAGATCGCACAGTCCCACACTCTCGTGGCCTCTCAACATAAGGGATAAAATCTGGTTCCCCCCATTTGTTGCTATACCAGACCACTGACATGTTCTCCATCTGAATTACAATCGTTCCCAGAGGAAGATGAGCATGGAGGGCCTGCAACGCAAAATAATCACTCTCATCTCTAGAACACTGGTATGCAGATAGGTCTTGGAAGGGGACCATGTACCTTGGACTGTCCTTCCTGAGCAATGCCCCCCCACCCAAGTAGGGAGGCATCCATGGTCACCATGGTTTGGGGTAAAGGAGGTTGAAAACGACGTCCCTTGAGGAGATCTGGGGACTGAATCCACCAACAAAGGGAGTCCCTACATGTTTTTGAAATTCTTACTGCAAAAGACAAAGGGAGGTCTAACAGTGACCACTGAAACACTTGTGTCCACTGCAGTACCCTCATATGAAGGCATGCCATAGGGAGAAGATTTATCATGGCCGCCATAGAACCTTAAGCTCTTAACATTGCTTCAGCTGTTGGTAAATGGGTCGGCAGAATGTGTAAGACATGTAACCTCAAGCTGCGTATCCTGTCTGAGGTGAGGAACACCTTTGATTATATTGCATCCAGCCATGCCCCAATGAAATCTAGAATCTGAACCAGATGAAGAGTAGACTTGTTCATATTGATTGTAATGCCCAACTTGTTGGATAACTGAAGGAAGGAGTCCCTGGCCTGACATAGTAGATGGTCTGAGGGGGGAGGTAAAGAGCCAATTGTCCAGGTATGGAAAGACCTGAATGCCCTGAAGCCTCAGATGAGCCACTACTACTGCCAATTACCTTGGTAAACACCCAGGGGGCTGTGGTGAGACCGAAGGGGAGGGCTCGAAATTGGTAATAATTGGCTCCCAGCCAGAAGTAAAGGAACCTCTGGGAGTGCCTGTGCATCTTGATGTGTTAATACTCATCCTGGAGGTAGATCTAGCACATCCAGTCTCTGTCCTGCAGACAAGGCAGAATAGATTGAATCGTGACCATCCTGAATTTTGTCTTGGTTACTGACAGGTTGAGTTGGGACAGACCCAATAATGGTCTGAAGTCCCCCGTCTTTTTTTTGGCACTAAAAAGAACCTTGAATAAACCCCGGATCCAAACTGTTCTGGGGGGACCAGTTGGTTGACTCGTTTTCTCAGCAGTGAGTCTACCTGTGCTGCTGCTTCCTCCCACTGCATGGGTGGGCTGTCCAGGAGGGCTTTGTTGGATGAGGAAAGATCCTCGAAGGGGATGAAATATCCTCTGGATATGACTCGCAGCACCCACTGATCTGTAGTGATGAACTCTCATGCTAGTGGGTGAAGTGACAGATGACCCCCCCGACTGCCTCCAGAGATGGACAGTTGGGCAACCCCTCAGGGTTTTTTGTCTGGGTTTATCTGAGAAAGGTTCTCAGGACCCAAAATTCCTAGGACCCCCTGTGCCTCTAGGGCGGCATCTATCATATCCCCCTCTGACTCTAGGGGAAGGCGAGTCCTGACCATCCCGGGAAAATGCCTGAGACTTGCAGAACCACATCTTCTTCTGGCCTTGCTGGTTCCTGGAAAAGGACCTTTGAGGTGGTGAGAAGCAGACCCCAACAGCAGACAGTGTCTTCCCATCCTTCCCACTCTGGACCAAAGTCTCTATGACTGTCTTCCTAAAGACCACCCCCCTCTTTGGCAGAGGATCTCCATGATGTCTCCAAAGGAGACATTCTCAAGAGGTGATTTGGGGAACTTTCCCCTTCATCCAGGTCTGTGTCTTCTGTGAGGGACTCTAGGGGAGAGTCCAAGTGCCTTCTTTTACACATATGCTTGTGGTGGGGCTCCTCAGGGGGACTATCTGGGAAGGTCTCACAAGCAGGTTGTTCCAAGACCGAAACATCCTGCAGCATTATGGCTATGGGCTGTCCCTGAGAGGTCAAGATGGACAGACCTGCACTCAAGGCCAGGGGGATCTGGATGGACTCCTAAGACAAAATAGCCAGAGGCCTCTACCCTGTGAGCACCCTCTCCACCACATCGAATGCTGAGGGGGAATGGACCTCCTGGACTGAACTAGCAGAAGCCACTCCCCAATGATCCAACTGGGGAGTCAGAGCTGAGCCACTAGGAGCCGAGACGCTGAAGGGAATGCTCCTCTCCGATAATCTCAGAGCAGAGAACACTCACTTGGATCTGACCCCAAGGCTACATCTCTGAGAGCTCAAATCTGATCTAGACAGATCTGACACACTCAAGGCACTGGCCGGCATCGAGGTACAGGGTACAATTGGCGCCGACCCCTCGACTCTGACCGTCCTCAAAAACAACAGCTCCAAAACCATGGGTCAGATCAGAGAAGGAGTGATAGGTCTAAATACTGTCTGGAAGGGGCCTGCTGTGGTGGGAGAAGGCCCTGGCAAGACCCCCATCTGGATTTGAGTGCTGATAAATCTCCGCATCATCTTGTCCATCTCCACTTCAGGTAGGCTCCGGGTAAAGTGGGAGGACACCGCCAAAGTAGGCAGGGAGAGCTGGTTGGGAGAAGAGCTAGGAGGCAACTGGTTAAGTAGAACCTCGGGCTCAGAGTGGAATCTTCGGGATCTGAGCTGAAGTGTAACAGGCCTGGAAAGAGGTTTAACCTTCAGCGGGGGCCACCCTCTGATGAGCGGTCAGGGGAGCGCTTGTGAGGCCAGTCCTTCTTGACCTTATCCCCTTCCCCAGGTCTCTTAGTGGGAGGGTGAGTCCCAGAGGCTGAGGAATGGGAAGATGAAGCAGTAGCCTCTGCTTTCTTGGTGGGGTAAAGTGGGACGTCTATCCCAACAGTGGAGGGCAACAGGGCCTTGACAATCAGTTTGTCCCACCTGTCCTTAAGTGCTCTGGGCTTAAACCCAGTGCAAATAGGACAGGGGGACTGGAGGTGAGACACCCCCAAACAAACCATGCACAGATTGTGGCCATCCACTGGGGAAAGCTTATGGCCACACACTGGGCACCTTTTGAAACCAGGCTTCGGGACGTCCGCCATGCCTTAGTCAGCTCAAAAGAAACACACACACACATGCTACCATGAGGAAAGAAAAGAGGGGAGGAAGATAGAAAAGCCTACAACAAAACAAGCTATGAAGAGCCCAGAGAAGGTATAGAAAGGTTAGGAGTGAAATAGATAGGTAGAAAAGTCCAAAAAAAAGTCAAAATTTACTTTTTAAATAACAATACTACCACAATGGAGCTCAAACCACACTGCTTCCTCTTAGGCTTCAAACGAGATCTAAAGGGAGAAGGGAGACGGGCATTATTGGTAAGGGGAGGAGCATGGAGCTCGGAGATGTAGCTGGAAAATGCAGCCATGTTAGATCCGTTATGGATCAAAGGACCCACAGGTTGAAGAGCAAATGAAGTATACTACTTCAGATCTGTATATTATGCACTGAGCTTCAAGAATGTAACCACAGCATACCCTGCTGGAACATAGAAGATTAACTTAAAAAAACTTAAAGAAAATAAGGTGAAATTAAGTGTTTTATGCTGTCCTACAAAAGTTAGTTTCAATGTAACAAAAATACAGAGTGTCTAGAGCTAGAAGTTTTTTCTGTTGCCTTGGAGAGAAGTACTTACTATGTTTAAAATGTAAAAAAATGTTTTATTGCTTTATGACTTCATCGCCCCTGCACAGTTCTGAGAGATATGTATTTCTCAAACAGAGGTGTTAAATTCTGTTAAGTTCTTCTTAGTCTGGGATCTGAAGGCAGGTGACAAAAAAGTGATGTCATCCAGGCTAACCCAGCAGAATGTTTGATATTAAGTTGGGAACTCTCCCAGAGAGACTGCATTTTGCATTTGTCTTTGGATCTGACAAAATCCACTCATCATCATCATCAACGTCTGCATTTCCCTTGCTAATAGTAAGTAACTAGGGTACAACAATTTATTTTAGATATAGTTAGGAATATAGTAAAGATTAATTTAGATGTTTTCTGTATTCATTTGAGATTGTCCTGCAATGTTGTTTTAAAATATTTCCTGTGATTCTGAACTCTATAGTTACTGTGTTGTTTGAGTATTATCTTGTTCTTTTATTGTGTATTATTAAATATATTTAAACATTTTAAATGTGTCTGGTTTGTTTAGAGATATTTAAGCTCATAGAGTACTGGCATATTTATTTGGTGACACTGTACAGGCCAATCCAATAGCCTTGCTTGGTCACAAACTACCATTTGGATAATAGTGACATTACACAGTAGGATTGGCCACCCTTTGCAAGGGCCTTATAGTAGCTGATAAAGAGGGGTTGGTGGTAGTGATAACTACCTTATAGTCTGGGCAGAAGGGGGCATAGATTGAAAACCTGTGCCAGCCTTTCCCAGGTGACTGTGTGTGTGTGTGTGTGTGTGTGTGTGTGTGTGTGTGTGTGTGTGTGTGTGTGTGTGTGTGTGTGTGTGTGTGTGTGTGTGTAAATCAAATCTCAAAGTGTGTGTGTGTGTGTGTCAGCTACTTGGGGAGGGAAACAAAGCACTGTTTGGACAGAGAGGGTGCTGGAGTCTTTGGCTTGACCCCTCAGCTGAGATCCTAACCCTATATGTGTGCCAGTGGGGAGTCTTATTGGGGATCTGGAGAAAGAGAGAGAAACCAGCCCCAGGCTGACTGTGTTCTCTGTGTACTATTAAGGGAAATTGTTCGTTGCTGTGTGTGTACTTGTCATCTTCTCATTGTGTACATCCCTCTCTGTTGCCAATGAAGAGGATTGAGGCTCCTTGATGACTGGGCCAGTGCAGGGGCGTCACAATATGTATATGTATGAAGTTTAACCTGCTCTCCATCTGAAATAAACAGTCACCTTTGAGGATCGTATTAGTTATGAAAATTCTGAAAATCTGTTGTTTTGTTCATATAAAGTGGAAGAGAGTATCTTGATATAATTCTGACTCTGTATTTTGTATAACATATTCCACTGTTAGGGTACTGGAAGGGCACCTGATCATGCATACCATAAACACATTTGATTTGAAACTAATTATACACATATGTGCACCAAAGAAGTGAATACATGTGGATGGGTGTAGACTAGTAATTGTTACTGGGCTACTGTAGGCAAGATACACTGCCAGTGGCATGGATGTGTATAGCACACATGATGTGCACTCAGCAAAAAGTATTGATGGCTAGGGATGCTCTCTACATATTTGCAATGAGTGTATGTATGTAACAGTGTAATGTGTGCACAACTATGCCTGTTGTGGTATGCATTGGGGGGATATAGTATAACTACACATAGGATGGTGTATGCTAATATCAGATTGAACTGCACACATCTTAGGAATGAGTTAGTCTGCAGGACATGAGGCTAAATAACAAACAGCAGCCGCAATAGTAACACAATGGTAAGGTGAGCCAACAAAGCCACATATCTAACATGAGACATTCAAGTCTTGTGTGCCAGAAATGTCCTGATCTATAACATATAACACAACAGTATAATGCACATGTAGTTGCAATAATGTGAATTATGCAGCTACATATGTAGTGCAATAAGTAATACATTGATAACAAGTATGACACACCAGCCACAGAACACTTAGCAGTGTGGCATTAAGGTCACTGAGTATTATGTAAATGAGATGATATAACCAAGACACAAAAAGAAACTGCAGGTGTAGGTGTGTTGAAATGGATGAGGTGGCAGTACCACAATAAAGTGGCAAACATAGCACCGGTATACTATCTGAAGTATAAATGTGCATGTGATAATACCAGATAAATCTGGAATGTTGTAAGAACAAAATATGTGATGTGGCCAGCATGACATTTCTGGGAATATTCATGCAGCTGTAAGAGCAATCAGTTACACATCAACGCATATTGGCCAAGAGGAATATTAACATATGTGTGGTGTATATCAAGTACAAACGAGAACTGAAATGGACACATCTGTAACACTAAGGTACAGCCACACAAATGTCAGTATAAAACACTACAGAGAACCTGGTCATATGTGTACATACAAGAGACATCCTGAGGCATCAGACATCCTACACCATTAATCTGTACAATATGTGATCTTCAGCACAGTGGTCATCATTACCACAGGGGCAGGGTGACACAACAGGACACACACTGGAGTAACTGTCAGTGTTACTCTAATGCAGACTAGGGCACCTACACCGAAGGCTCACATCAAGGTCCTGCTGCCTCTGCCACATGTGGAAACACTATGCTCGCAGTGCTGTAAGACTGAGCTGGATGTGATGACATGTCTATGTTTTGCAAACTGTGGCTCTGAGCAGTGTTGTGGGTACTATGTTGGGACATGACTGCTGGGGTTTGAACATAGTGAACAACAGCAGCTGTGAATCCAAGTTGCAGTACAGACATGGATGGATGAGGGTCATGCATGAGTCAAGCAAGAGATGGTCTTCCTTTCTCCACTGGAAGTAATCTACTCACAATTGTCAGGGCATGTGGCACCCAGGCTGTACTTCGGCACTTTTCCAGCAGTACTGTGGCAAGGTTTTCAACAGAGCATGCAAAAGATACAACACTATCATGTTTGCTGCCATGACTTCTCCATGCCCGCACTCCTGACCCTTTATATAACACAGATTGCTGGTGTACTACACAATCGGTAGCATGAGCATTTGCATGCAGGTCATTGCAATGATATTACTCGGAATGTTCATACATCTTCAAAAGCGGTTGTACACCATCTGTTACATGTCAATGAATATTGGCCACATGCCAACATTCAGTTCTATGAACATTAGTAGTTCATTGTGGAACTGAGCCACCACCCCTCTCATACTCACTTGGGACTGCTGCTGAAGGTCATCATCATAACCAATATCTGATGCACCAATGTCATTAAACTGTCTGGCTGAATTATCCCACCAATCAATAGCTACTCCCCAAGCTACAGAACTCATCCCTGCTAAACTTTACAACATTGACCCCAATGCAATGGCCTGTTTGTCATTGGCTGTACTGTGTTAATGTGGTACATCACATCATGCTCAGGATCGGTGGACAGGCTTGTGAAGGAGGCAGGAAGTGGACATGCTGCAAATATAGAAATGTGACATATCAGATGCAATAATCATTTGCAATGTCGGGACCCGCTAGAGCAAATCTCCAAAAAATGGAGACAGAATGACCAAAAAATGGATTTACATATACTGAGTCCAAGATAGTCATTTCCTGGAATAATCCCTTTTCTCAAAGTATGGCAGTCTTGGAGTTTGTATACACACACACACACACACACACACATATATATATATATATATATATATATATATATATATATATATATATGTACACACACACACACACACACATATATATATATATATATGTGTATGTGTGTGTATATATATATATATATATATATATATATATATATATATATATATATATATATATATATATGTGTGTGTGTGTGTGTGTGTGTGTATATATATATATATATATATATATATATATATATATGTGTGTGTGTGTGTGTGTGTGTGTATGTATATATATATATATATATATATATATATATATATATATATATATATATACACACAGACACATATAGATATATATATATATATATATATGTATATATATATATATATATATATATATATATATATATATATATATATATATATATATATATTTACATGTATAAAAGTTTGGGGGAGTAAGGGGACTTGCCTCCCAAAGCCCCCACACACACACAAAAGAAGTTTAGAGGAGAAGACTGATGTTTGTGATTTGTTCTTCTCCTAGAATTTTGGTCTTTTTTTCTTTTTTTGGCGTATCAGCACTCAGCATTTCAGTTACTGTCATTGTAATAGGAAGCCATGAAATACATGCAAAACAGGTGCATGGGGCAGAAGCTATTTGAAAACAATCTGATGCTTTACTAACTGCACAAGATTGGAATGGAAATATCCACTTACCTGATTGCTGTGGCCATGGGTGTTGCAGTGCCCCCAGAGAATAGCAAAAGTCAGTAGTAAGTATCATAAATGCAATATCTGCACACATGTCTGACTGCACCGGCACCCCCTGTAGTGTGCGTTGCAGTGTCACTGTGGAATACAAATAAATATATACAACAAATAAGTAAGAAGCAATCTGATACATATAATATCTAGGTTCAAATTAAGCAATACAGTCAACCCAGTCTGAGTAGACAGACACATACCTGAAGATTGTGGATGTCTGGTTGTATGAGAAGGCCCTATTAAAAGTGAATAGATCTTCATAAGACAAGCTTCACAATGTGACACCTCACTAAGCATCAGTATATCCCATATAGGGACATTTTTACGTCTATAATCATCAGATGAGGGTTTCCTCATTTGGTGTTGGGATGCTGCTGCACATTATCAAGATTTACCTTTAGCAATGTAGTCAACCCTAACTGAACAGATAGACACATACATGACGATCACAGATGTCTGCTTGCATGAGAAGGCCCTGTGAAGGGGAATAGATGAACATCAGGGTTGGGAGAGTGGCCTAATGGTTAAGGTGTTTGCCTTACAAACACAAGGTGCAGGATTTGAGTCTCACAAGGGATAGTTAGCTAGGCTTAAAGTGGCTCACAAGGGCAGTTAGCTTAGTACTAAACTATGAATCTATGAACGTATAATCAGACAGCCTGAACCCAATAACAGCTAATTAAATGTTAATAAACCCCATATAGAGACAGTCTTATAAGGTCTGTCCTCAAACAACATGTTCTACTGTACTGGTTGATGGATTTTTGCTGTGAGCTACTAAAAACTAAAAATAAAGGATGCAAGGCCTAAACAACATGTCTTACATGGACTGACTCAAAGCCCTGTTACTGTACTCAGTATCCTGATGTGTCCTCCAGTTTGGAAGAAAATTAGCTAAGAGAAGAGTTGCTTGATTTAATAGACATGGATAGATATATTAAGATCAATTAGAGGAGTAGACTGCAGAAGGTCAATAAAACCCAAAAAGTCAAAAGTTTGATAAAACAAATGAATGCAGTAATTAGGACTGACCATAGATATCCATGCAATATAACAGAAGTAAACAGGATATATTACTGTGCAGCTAAATTAATAACTGATAAAATTCTACCACAAGAACACAGGGTAGTGAGGGAAAGGAAGGGGAGAACTCAAATACAGTCATGGAAATATCGACTAGAGAAAACTATAAAGCAGTTAAGACAAGAAGTGTCACTCTTAGAAGACTATAGAAGAAGAAATAGATCAACAAAAATACTAAGAAAGATAGATGTGATTAAAACAATGCACAATATTAGAACAGACCAGGATCTATCATATACTATTGCTAATAAGAAACTAAAAATTTCAGCACAGGCACAAAAGCTTAGAAGATACACAGATAAATATAAAGGAAAAGTACAAAATAAGCAATTTATTGATGACCCAAAATGTTTTATAGAGAATTGGGAAATAAGGCAAAAGGAACTGAAAGACCACCAAAAAAGAGGAAGTAGATACGTTTTAGAGAAGTATCTATGTAGATCCTGTGGAACATAACAAAGATGCTAAATGGATAGAAGAAGTAAAAGAAAGAATAAGAAGTTTAAAGGTGCAGGATATGAAATGGGATGAAGTAACAGCCAGAGAGATTGAAACAAAGTTAAGAAAAGCCTCTAATTCTAAAACTCCAGGCCCAGATGCAGTACCTAACCTTTGGTTAAAAGTGTTAAGATCTTTGCAGGAGGATTTAGCCATGAGTAAAAACTATTTATATGCGCACTGAAAAGACACCAACCTGGCTAACAACAGGTAAAACAATGCTCCTACATAGGAGTGAACCTGCAAGCTACCTTAAAAATTATAGACTAATAACCTGCCTTCCAACGACTGATAAACTATACACAGGAATTGATGCTGACAGGGTTTATAGTCATTTAGAAAAAAACTCAATTATGGCAATAGAACAAAAGGGCAGTAAAAGAAAGTCATATGGAACAAAGGATCATTTGTTGTTAAATAAAGTCATACTGGAGAACTGTAAAAAGGGGAAGAATTTAAGTATGGCATGGATTGACTATAAAAAAGCATTTGATAGTATCCCACATTCATGGATAAAAGAGTGCTTAAAAATGTATAAGATACACCCTACACTGATTGACTATATTACAGTGACCATGAAACAGTGTCAAACCACTTTGCAATTATGCCATGATAAAGGACAGATTATTATCCCAGGAATAAAAATTCAAAGGGGGATATCCCAGGGTGACTCTGTCACCATTGTTATTCTGCCTTGCCACTAACCCATTAAGCTGTTTACTTAACTGCTTATGCCATGGCTACAATTTGGCTCCTAAAAAACAACAAAGTGTAAAGACATCTCATCTTCTCTTTGTCAATGATTTAAAACTGTATAGTTCATCAGATGAGGATCTGAAAGCACAGCTGCAGGTTGTCAAAACTTTTTCAGATGATATAAGAATGACATGTGGTCTTGATAAGTGTGCAAAAGCAACCTTTAAAGCAGGAAACCTGCAGCACCAGGAAAACATCAGTTTGGGACAAGAATGTGATATAAAAGAACTTGAGCAAGAGGGAGCGTATAAATATTTGGGAACTGATGAAGGATCAACAGTAAAACATAAACAAATGCGAATAAAACTTAGTAAGGAATACTTTAGAAGACTTAAACTAATTCTGAAAACAGCGTTGACATCGAGGAATAAAATCCAAGCTACAAACCAATTTGCTCTTCCTGTCCTAATGTACAGTTTTGGAGTGACTGATTGGCCCCAAAACATGTTGGATAGATTAGATAGGAAAACAAGAAGGATGCTTCATGCTCACCAAATGATTTATAAAAATCAGTGTATACCAAGATTATATATTCCCCATTCCGAAGGAGAGGTGGGCCTCCTTGAAAATGATTACATGTATAGATCTGCAATTGTAGGGCTCCAAACATATCTGCTGACCTCACAAGACCCAAATGTAGTGAAAGTTTTGAAACATGAGGAGAATAAATCTAAGATAACTTCTCTGCTTAATTTAGAAGAAGCATATCAGCATCAACCAGGAATGGAAATCAAACCAGAAGTAGATAAAAATCAGGCAGGAACTGAATGTGCCAAAAAATAAAAGAAAGAATATAAGGTGAAGGACCAGATAAGAAGGCAAGAAATGTGGAAAAAGCATAAATATAGTTGCAAGTTTTAAAAAACTTCTGATAGAACCTCATGTTGATCTGGAATGAATGCAGGAATGGTTAAGGAGAGGCGAATTCAGATCAAGAGATGAAAGGTTAATACTGGCAGCCCAGGACAGTGGGCTACGTACACACTGGCTTAAAAAGTCCATTGAACATATGGGAGAAACAGATAAATGTAGGTTTTGTAAAACTGAATTGGAAACAGTCGCACACCTTGTTGCTGGTTGCAACATACTAATGGCAGAAGGACTGTATACTGAAAGGCATAATAATGTGGCAAGATGTTGGCCTGGAGATTGTGTAAACATTATGGTATTGAAGTGGCTGAAAAACACTGAAAATATGAGTCACAAAGCATCATAGAAAATGATGAAGTTTATATCATATATCTCCTAAACCGGAAGATGTCCCTGAAGCTGTCTGCTTGTCAGGCTTAGTAAAGATTTAGCTACTAAAGTATTGTTTCATTAAGGGGATCCTGGGTGCTCCCTCCCTACCTTACAACCAAGAAAAACCTCTCCTAAACCGGAAGATGCCCTGAAGCTGTCAGCTTGTCAGGCTTAGTAAAGATTTAGCTGTTAAAGTATTGTCTCATGTATGTGAAATTCCTCCTTTATCAGCAGTACCTGTAATTATTATATCTATCTACTTGGCAACCCCTCTGTGTGAGATCTTGCAGCCTAACGCAGACCCCTATCCACCACCTCTACCTAGTCTTGTTTCCTGTACCTCCTGACTTTGGTAGTAAACCCTCATTACCTCTTCCAGTTGCCTTTTTTCCTTCTGTCCACTAGATAGCAGTATTCAACCAACATATTTTTTAGCTTTTAAATATCTAACCTAATTAGTCCTATTCCTTTTAGTGATAACTACTGTCCTAACCTCCTTGTTAAATGGTGTAACTTTGACTATTCACCCCCTCAATCGCTTTACTAATTTTAAGTCTTGAAAACACTTTTGTAACAAGCATTTTTTTTCCCTAAGCTAACATTCTAAAGCCAATTCACTAAAGACAGCTGAAACGTTTTCTGCTCTACTTACCATACACGGAACCTTCTCATTCCCTACTATGCCCTTTTTTGCTATCCTGGTTCAGCCCCTTGTTTTTTCACTAACTCCTATTTATCCCCTCCCCCTTGCTGGAAACCGCCTCAGAAGTTACTTATACTAGGCATCTACTTTTTGGTGCCACTTTTAACCCTTGACAGTTAATACGATACCCCTACCCCATGTAAATGGGAAAAAGGGGGATGATGATGATGATGATGATTTTAACCCTCTGTCTCAGCATCCTCCCTCTCCCCTGAGCTAGGGCTGCGTTTTCTTTGGGCTGCTTGATTCTACTCATGGTAGGCTTGTGAATTTTTTATCTTTTGTGCATATGTTACATGTTGGTTGACTGTTCAGTTACTGTATTTTTTTGCCATTGTTTTATTCACAAATGATAACCTGCCTGTACACAGCTAGTATTTCATCCTGTTTGTTGCTTAGTTCAACTAATACTTAGTCATTAACCACTTTACGCTACTAGTACAGTATTTGGTGTACCCTGCAAGTCTAGGGAAAGATATTGTATTACAATTAGGTCTCAGTAGAAATGCTGAATCAGATTTAGTCCCGTAGCACACGCTGACGAATTTAGCCATCTCAGAGTGTGGCTAAAGCCAACGCTATTGATATGCGTCTTATGTGAGGTCCCCCCCCCTATTTGTTGTATAGACAGAATGCCTACTTATTATATTTTACTGTAAGTTATTGGCTGGTTAATTTCTGGTATTGTATATATGCAGTAACTTTTTTTATGCTGTACATATACCCGAGACTCCTTCTGGGGCTTGTGGCTTTTATTTGAGGTTTTTCTCTCTTTTGTTCCACCTCCTGTATAATAGATATGCATCTGTTCCCACAAGTTTTGGTTGTATTATTTACAGCTGCCTAACTCCTGCACTGTTTAAGTCCCTGACCCTGCATTTAAAAGGTTCTTATTTTGTCCGCACAAACAAACCTTAAGGGTTCCTTTTTTCTTCCTCGCTTCAGTTCAGGGACTAGTGGCAACTCAGTTAAACTGTAGCATTACTCGTCCTGTCCATGCCCTAAAGGAAATTGGTGCCAATTCTAAGGCACTTCTGCAAGTGGGCTAGTTGGTCCTTAATCTCCCCCGTGGTGGTTATTTTAAGGAACATTCTCTTGCAATCTGCTGAGTTTAGAGCTACAAGGCATTCTGTTGACTCGCAATTTACTTACAATGAATGGTATTCTATACAAATGGTTTCTCCGGCTCAATAAGATTGTTTTTTGTAGCTGAGGAAGTAGGATTTCATAACATGTCCATTTGAGTAACTCTTACTTTCGGGTAATTAAAATAGCTTACATTGGAAGTAGTATTTGACAACAGGCTTATATCACATGTGGAGAGCTTGCAACATTGTTTGTCTAAACAGATTGGTGTTTAATAAGTTGTTACCTATATTTTTATTCTTTTCCTACTCTCAGTTGTACCTGAGAGTTAACATTCTTCCAAAGTTTGGAGACTGGTTTTCCTACTAATTTGTAGCTTATGTGAGTTTTCCATGTTCAGAATTCCTTCACTGCATTTTTGCCACTTTCTGTACATTATCTGCCCTGTTTAGAAAATGCTCTAGTGACAACACTAATTTCTTATTTAGTGCATTCTTTAGCTGGGATTTCATTGGCTGTGATTGCATGATTTCACAAATGTTTAATTTGTCCTCTGTCTCTTCGAGAACACGAACTGTGCATGCATTGGTCATTAGTAATCCTCAGCCTCACTGTTGAACTGGATATTTCCTAGTTTCCTTCCATTGTCTATAGAAGGAGAATTAGGATTTGTAGTTAATGTTTTGAATATCAATATGCTACTGTTATATACTGTTTCTCCTAATTTCTTTCATTTGTCCTCCAAGGTTATGCTCTCTGTCTTACTTTTTTTATAGACTGCCCCTTGGTCTTGCTTCTTTTCCCTCTCCCTTCTCTCTCCACCTCATATTTCACCATTACTATGTTGCAAATATTTCTCTCCTTCTAAGCCCTGGCCTCTTCTCCTAACTATTTCTCCTTTCTTCTAGTCCTTATGGTATTTTGTTACTCATAACTTTCTCTCTCTCATACACCTATAACTTGCTAACTTAGTGTTCTCTTTTTCCTCTCTTCCTATAAAGGGATCCTGGGTGCTCCTTCCCTGCCTTACAACCAAGAAAAACTCTCCTAAACTAGAAGACGTCCCTGAAGCTGTCTGCTTGTCAGGCTTAGTAAAGATTTAGCTACTAAAGTATTGTTTCATGTATGTGAAATTCCTACTTTATCAGCAGTACAGCGGTACCGTTGTTGTCTCACAGCAAGAGGTTCTCCTGTTCGAGTCTTGGCTGGAGTGCCTTCTCTGTGGAGTCTGCATGTCCTCCCCGCTGTCGAGTGGCCTACGAAAGACATGCATGAGTGGGCGTGCCTTTGCTGAAGGTTGGGCATTGGGCTGGCAACTCAGCACCATAAAAATCAACTGCCAATCATTAGTGGACCAGAGTTCCGCTGTGGCAACCCCTAACCGGGAAAAAGCCGAAAAGACAAAACATCAGCAGTACCTGTAATTATTATAACTATCTATTTGGCAACCCCTCTCTGTGAGATCTTGCAGCCTAATACAGATCCCTGTCCACCACCTCTACCTAGTCTTGTTTCCCGTACCTCCTGACTTTGGTAGTAAACCCTCATTACCTCTCCCAGTTGCCTTTTTCCTTCTGCCCACTAGATGGCAGTATTCAACCAACATATTTTTTAGCTTTTAAATATCTACCCTAATTAGTCCTAATTCTTTTAGTGATAACTACTGCCTAACCTCATTGTTAAATGGTGTAAATTTGACTATTCACCCCCTCAATCATTTTACTAATTTTAAGTATTGAAACCACTTTTGTAACAAGCAGTTTTTTTCCCTAATCTAACATTTTAAAGCCAATTCACTAAAGACATCTGATGCTTTTCTGCTCTACTTACCATCAAGTTCTACTCACTCCGTTTGCCCTATGGGCTCACTCCACTCCCCTACCCTACCCCCATTTCCCACACACCCACAATGCATCTAGCCTTATACTTCTCTAAACACACCCCCATCCTTCATTACCCAATAATCTAATTAACCTCATTATATACTTAGCAATCCCACTCCCACCTCTCCTATTTAATTTCTTCTTCCTCTCTTTGGAATTAGTCCCTCCCCTAACCCCTATGCTTACTTCTTTCTAAACAGACCCACACCTGACTAATCCTTGTTCTCACTTCAGTCTCCCTTTACTCATACTTGTACATACCTACTCTCCCTGTATCCCCTACCTAACTCCATTCACTATGCCCATCTCCTACTTTAAAACACACTCTAACCTGCTCCACGTATCTATAATACTTGGTACTCTGCTTTTATCCTACAAGCTCACTTACTATGAATCCCTACACTTTACATAATTCTGCCCCCTCCTAAAACAAAGTACCCCTCATTCCCTTTTAAACTCTACCTCCCATTGCAACATTACATCCTCAACAGTCTACCTTAAACCTCAGTTTCATAGAACAACCCATTTCAAGTATTCCCACAATAAAAAAAGCATCCCTATCCTAGGCAAACTACTGAAACTGTCTCCTATACAACAACAGTACCTATTTCTACATGGTGATATTCATCTAAATTCAGGCCCAAACACTAGTAACCCTTATTCCCAATCCCCCCATCCTGACACCTCCTATTCCCCCTCCCCTAGCAAAAACTCACTCCTTATAGCCCACCTTAATATCAGAAGTTTAAATAATAAAATCAGCCACCTTCATGCCTTGTTAGATCTACACTCCTTCAATATCCTATGTCTAACTGAAACATGGCTCAAACCAACCACTAAAGATAATGATTTTCTCCCCAAGGCTACAATATAATTAGATTAGACCGCCCAAACTAAAAAGGAGGTAGGGTTGCTATATTATATAAATCTGAGCTGTAACTCTCTGCCCTCGATTCTACACATCCTTCAACTAGCAATGCTGAAATTTTAACTTCTAAGCTTTTAATTAACGCCAATAAATCCATTTATATTATCTGCTCTTACATCCCCCCAGGTAATAATATTAATACCATTGAAAATATCCTTTTGTTGGCTTTCCCCAAATTTCCCCCAAGAGACCATACTCCTTGGGAATCTCAATATTGACTGGAATAGCTGTACTGCTGATAATCCTACTACCCTAATAAACCTTCATGGCTTTCATCAAACCATCTCCTACCCTACAAGAACTCACAAACCCAGCAATAAACAAACCACTTTAGACTGGATACTAGTTAACAGTAACCCCCAATCTTATAAAATAGGTATACTTCTCGATGATATCAGTGACCATTCTCTTACCTTTATAACAAAACTAAAAATGTCAATAACCAATCAAGTAAATGTCAGAACCATTTGAAATACAAAAGCTCTAAACCTACTTAACTTTCAGGCAGAGCTTAGAGCATGCAATTGGACTCCCCTAAAACACTTACCACTTGAGGAAACTGTTTCCTATTTTAACAATAAATTTCTACAAATTCTTGAGCATCTTGCCCCTTCTCGTACAATCAGAATTAAAAACAAACCAGCTCCCTGACTCACAAAAGACACCAGGCAAAAAATAGACAAAATCTGGGACAAATGGAGACATACAAAAGATCCTACTGATCACTTAAACTTAAAAAAGCTTAGAAATGCCACTAAAAAGCCATTTTCCTTGACCCCCCCAAAAAACTATTTCCAACAACAATAACAAACCCACCATCAAAACCCAGAAAAAATTCTTGTCTGGAATAAATAAACTACTTCCCCCTGGCCATTCTAAAACTCCTACCCCCTCTAATCTGACCCAACAGTCGTCCTCCCAAATTGCTGATACTTTCAACAAATTTTTCACTGAAACTGTCCAATCTCTATCTAATTCTTTACCAGCAGTGTCCACCTCTAACCCACCTGTGTCGTCTAATTCACTAACCCTATTACAACTACAACCCATTCCTACATCTCTAATACACACATTGCTACTGAAACTCAAACCTTGCACCCTTCAGCTGATCTCCTCCATGCTGAAGATCTAAAAATGGTAGCTGGAGTTCTTGCCTTCCCCAGTTCCATCTTAATTAACAGAACCATAACAGAATGCTCTATCCCAAACATCTGAAAAGTGTCTCATATCATCCCCCTCCACAAGGGTGGTAACTTAACTGAACTTTCCAATTTCCGCCCAATAGCCCTTCTCTCACCTGTAGCACAAATTATGGAGAGATGTATTCATCGCCAACTTCTTGAACTTCTCCTCCAAAATCACCTTCTAGTTGACTGCCAACATGGTTTTAGACCTTATCATAGCACCACCACAGGTCTCATATCCTTTACTGACTGTATAAATAAAAATCATAGCAACAATCTCCTATCCTCTGCACTTTTTATTGACCTATCCAAGGCATTTGACATGGTGAATCATGAACTATAGATAAACACACTTAATTCTCTCGCATTAGATAGACATTCAATCAAATGGTTTCAATCTTACCTAGGAAACAGACAGCAAGCAGTCCTCTGGGACAATGAACTGTCATCTCTGCTCCCTATCACTCTTGGAGTCCCACAAGGTTCTATCTTGGGACCACTCCTCTTTACTATCTTCATTAATGATCTGAAAAACTCCCTTCCTCAGACTACCTGTATACAATATGCTGATGCCTCAACTTTAATCTGTTCCTCCTCCTCACCATCCCAACTTCAAGCCAGAACCCAAAAAATATTTACCTTAGTAAAAAACTGGTTCCACCAACACTGTCTCCTCCTCAACCCTAAAAAAAACTAAATTAATACTATTTACCCCTACCATAAATCCCCCACCATAAACTTCACAGTCATATCTAAAAATTGGCACCACAATAGTTCCTGACATTACCACCAAACTTTTGGTGGTAACAATTGATCACAATCTTAATTTTGACACCCATATCAAGCTAACTATCAAATCTATGAATATAAAACTTGGTTCGCTATACAGAATTAAACCTTTTCTCACTCCTTCAGCCAGGACGACTATTGCCCAAATTCACCTACTATCTGCTCTCCTCTATGCCTGCCCAAGCTTTACAAACCTCTTTAAAAGCAATATCAATAAGTTGGCTACAGCTTACAACAACATAGCCAGATTTTCCTCTGATACCCCATATCATACCCATCACTGCAAAAACCTAAAACTTCTAGGATGGCTTGAATGGCAAAGCCAGTTTCTTTTTCAGCAACTCATAATAATTCACAAGATTCTGCATCATTCCTCAAAAACTCCCATTCTCAGAAACCTTATTATCCCCTATCAAAATCTTGCTACCTTGCATTCTGCCAACAGACAACTTGTCTCTTCCCTAAAAGGTAACAATAAATCTGGTGACTCCCTATTTACTAATTCAGTTGGTAAAGCTTGGAATAAACTACCAACTGAACTTACATCCCTGACTTACACTCTACTTTTCAAACATCACCTTAAAATCTTCCTAAAATCACAATGGCTATGTCCATGCTCAAATCCTGACTGACACTGGCACCTCTTGCTTATCTCTCTTAAGTCTATATTTCTGAATTCCTTCTCCTTTTGTGTTTCTCTCCTATTTTTTTTTTCTTTAGTATAAGTAATATCTACCTACCCTTGTTTGTCATAGCCTATGACCATACCTAAGGGGGGATTATACATTTGAGGTTTTAACAATTTTTAAATTTGAGTATTACTAGTATGGAATTCTCTTTAATTTGCTTATTTTTATTCAAAATTTTCTTGTATTGTATTTGGAGCTTATCTCCCCGGGCCTCCACTGAAAATGGACATGTATCCAGTCGGACTTTCCCGGTCAACAAATGTAAAATAAAATAAAATAAAATAAATAAACATGGGATCACCCATTACCAACAGTTCAAAAGATAGATGCTAGAAAACCTGATATAGTGGTCCAAGAAAAGAAGACAAGAATAGCATTGATCATTGAAATTGCCACACCCTGGGACTATAGTGTCTTACGTACAGAGAGAGACAAAGTCATAAAATATCAGGATCTCCAGGCAGAAATGAGAGCAATGTGGAGTGAAGATACCCAAACAGTTCCAATAGTAGTAGGAGCAACAGGTCTTATAAAAAAGAATTTACAATCATATTTAGATATGTTACCAAGCCATGTAACCACGTATGAATTGCAGAAGGAGTCATTATTGGGCATATTGCGGGTGCTGTAAAGAGCACCTTTGGTTGACATCAAAGATTGAAACAATACTAATTTCATAAACTTTAATCATATTTTGACTTAGAAATGGGGTCTTTTCCTGTCATGGTATTAGAAACCCAAAATACTTGGAGAAATTAAAAGAAGTGAGAAGTTGTCATGTCTGCTTCTCTGACACATCTTCAAAAAAAATTACATGTCAGGATGCAGAACTACAGCATAACTATTAACAGCTCCCCATCAGCAGTGTGAGACACAGTTCTGTTACACATATACCTCTTAATCCATTAGTGGATACACATGCAAATGTAATAAATGTGTAGCAATCTCTCATATATCTGTAATAAATACACATGATAACTAATGTGTGCTAACAACATGTGGCATACATACTTGGCACTATATATCTGTGGATATTTCATATATCCAGAGATGTGTTTAGAACCCGGGTCTGTGGCACTGTTCAAATTCTTTTACTGCCAACATTACCAGTTCATCAATGTTATAGCTACAAAATTCACAATATGTACTCATTCACTCACACAGCTCAATAACTCTACTTGGTGACCTAACTACAATGGGCATAGGAACAGATATAAAATAATTACATTAAGGCAAGATAAGGATCTGTGTAATGTGTTGAGCTTATATATGTGTAACATGTGAATGTGAAAGTCATGCATGTGCTGACCACTACACAGCATCACATTACGCACAACTGTAGCTAGTTCTGAAACATAATATTTGTACAAAATCACTTTAGAGAGATACAGGCCAAGACAGCGGAAGTCATTTAAGTCAATACAGAATGCAACGGGACCATCACAAGATATGTTGCATTGTAACCCAACATCCTCAAGTGACACTTCATACATCTGTCCCTGTGGACAGCCTCATGATCTGTCAGTAAGTATCTACAAACTGTAGTACATACTAACAGGTAGACCTGCAAACTGGGCAGTTATGGTCATAATCTGTCACTATCAACAATAAACTGGCGAAGGGTGGATATGTGTATTTACACTTATATATGATAGGAAACCGATCTGTGTTATATATATCAAAACATAAATAATTACTGTCAGACTATCATTCTTAACTTTGTGACTTATTAGTCTGGCAGCTGGCCTAGAGGAGTAAGATGCTAACGAGTTGTTTCTGATGGTCCAGTCATCCAGGTTTTGATTCTCACAGCCTCCACTGCCTTACTATTTGACTATGAGCTAGTCACTTAACCAGGCAATACTCCTATGTTGAGCCTGAAATAGGTCCAGTGAAGATCAGTGCAATACTGCAGTTAACAAATCAAAAAAAAAAAAAAAAAGGAAACAGTGTTACACAAAGTGCATTATGACAGTCTTTAATCATGAATTGGTCCTGTTTGTGGCTGTAGCTACACAAACAGCATACCTAGTGAACGCGCACAGTCATGCAAGTATACCTAACTGTATGAGCACCTCAGTGCACAAACACCTTTTACTATTTGCCAAATTCAACCACAAACTGCTTGTTGAAAAAACGAGAAGGAAGTAACGCCAATAAAGAGAATTGCAGCTACCCAAGAACCTTCACAGTTGCAATATTTCTTGAAATGGAAAGATAAACACCACCAAACCGTACCAAATAGTCCTTTATTGACCTAGGTTTCGTTCATCTACGAACTTCATCAGAATACAATCAAACATTCATTCATTGCATATTTATATCATTCTACTCATTCTTAATTGATTAATTATCACAAATTCCCTCCTTTTTTGCATGACTTATTTAAAGGGGTAATGCTACTTATTTTTAAAAAACTTTCATTACATTCATACTTTTACATTTTATACCATCTTAATCTGAATTATACATATTAAAAATTGTAAAAATAAAAATGACTTATATAATCTCTTAAAATTCATAATATCAAAAATCTGTTTGTATGTGTGTATATATATATGTTAAAGTGTAAATATATGTGACAGTTTATTATTACATCCACATACCCTCATTCAATAACCCAACTTCCCATTCACGTACAGTTTAATATAACCAATTCTAAAATTACAAAATAAACTTACATAGTTTAATCCAATACACTGTATATACTATGATGTACATGTTATAAATTATTTATTCTGTCAATTATTATGAATATTAAATGTCCAACAATTATTAACTATGCAATATATATAATATATACATATTTAACATCTTTTTTATATCTATGCATTTTCATAGATCATTAATGCCACACTGACCACTGATGTCCATTATTACTATACCAGCAATAATGGAAACCCATAATTCATTAATGTCAAAAGCATCCTATTTACCCATAAAACATATCATAAATATAAACATTGCAACATGTTCATAACTTTATACTCCATTTATATTATTTATTCTTAATACAGGCAAGATTGTGAAATACTCATTTAATCCTGGACTAGCATATGAGTTTAATCCTATTTGCCATTTTAGTTCTTCCATGTCTAAGTGGTACTTTGTAATTCTTCCTTGTGGGTCATGTTGTATTTGATTGATAACACAAAATTTAAATGAATGATTATTATTTTCTGTAATGTGTCTTGCTAAAGCGTTAGTGGTTTTTTGATGGTGTATGTCTAATAGATGTTCTTTAATACGATCCCTAAAGTGCCTATTAGTTTTTCCTACATAAAACGCTTTGCATTGTTGACATAAAGCCAAATAAACAACATTTTTTGTGTAACAATTATAATGTCCATTGATATTGATTCTGCTATCATTCACAAACACTACATTATTTGTCTGATTTATATGGCTACATATGGTACATCTCCCACATTTATAATTCCCTTTTTGTCTATTCATATTCATATCTTTAATGTTGTTATGTTCCAATAAATTTTTAAATGATGGATTCTTTTTATATACAAATTTTAATGGTCCATGAAAAAATTCTTTCCATATATTATCATTTATTAAAAACAAGTAGCATTACCCCTTTAAATAAGTCATGCAAAAAAGGAGGGAATTTGTGATAATTAATCAATTAAGAATGAGTAGAATGATATAAATATGCAATGAATGAATGTTTGATTGTATTCTGATGAAGTTCGTAGATGAACGAAACCTAGGTCAATAAAGGACTATTTGGTACGGTTTGGTGGTGTTTATCTTTCCATTTCAAGAAATATTGCAACTGTGAAGGTTCTTGGGTAGCTGCAATTCTCTTTATTGGCGTTACTTCCTTCTCGTTTTTTCAACAAGCAGTTTGTGGTTGAATTTGGTTATTAGTTTTTCATGGCTGGCGAGAGTGGTACAGTGGACATCGGGAGTTTGTTGCAGCAAATACAGGAAACCCTTAGAGAACATTCGGTTCTCATTCAGCAAATCTTATCTAAAGAAGCGGAAACGTTGAACAGCATAGGGGATAGCTTAGGCTTACCCCTAACGCAGCCTACACCACCAAACAGTAAATCTCAAGGTAATTCAGGAAGGCGGAACTGCCTTCACGATGGTAACAACTTTGATTTTTTAAGAAAAAACTCTTATAGCTTTCAACAAAATGTAACTTCACCACGTACAGTTTTGGAAGCCACGAATTCTGTTAAATCAATGCAAGAAATGTTAAAGTCTTTTGAAGTAAAGTTATTCAAGTTAAAAAGAACACAACTTGAAAATAGTTACCTAACTAGAAATATAGAATTGGGTATTGTCCCAAAAGGACTCCGCCTCTGGAGATATCCAAATGGTAGCGAACGACAAACACAAATGCTCAATGAATTACACGCCTTTTTTGATACATGTGGCATTCAACTCATGGAAATCATTATTAAATACAACAACATCGCAATTGAAAATTTGCTTAACGAACTTGAAGTTCTTAACAGAGACATTTCCAAAGACTTGTTGTTTGATCAGAATTATGAAAAATACTCACACATCATTGCCGATGTCACACACAGTTGTGACATTCTTTTCCATAAGAAAAATTCCAAAATACAAAGAGACATTAACAGATATGCCAACAAACAGACATATCCCAAATCGGTTCAAAGTACAGCCTCAAACCATGGTAACAGAGTACAAACACGTTCAACGGAAGATACGGATGACGTCAACCCACCTCTAGAAGGAGAAGAAGACACAGACGTTCAAGATAACAACGGGAGCATGGCGGCTGAAGGCATAAGAAGGTCCGACCGATTAAAACATAACACGGATCGTAATTCTCAACAGGAACATTTTGTTACAGGAGCAAAACCAAAAAACAATTTTTTAGGGAACAAAATGCAACGTTGGAAAAGGAAATAACTTATCATGCAGTACTTTTTGGTAACACGCAGAATTATTTGCATCATAGTACATCGTGTTACAATGAAATACATCTTTGTAATGATGCAAGTGTCTTTCATGTGAGTACTTTTTACAATAACATCAAGTATAATTCTTGTATAGATGTGTATGATACGGAATACAACAGGCATGTCATTCAACCTACATGGTATAATACTTATGGTGCTTTGCAAAGAGAAGGACGACTTGATTGCATGCCTGATAACGTATCCCTATGGAAGGTGGGGGGAACACCAGTTCAAGAATTTAACTATGATAAAATAGATAGAGGTACAGGACTAAGCAGCATTTTTGCACAGGCCGATCTTTTTAATAAGACGGACCATAGTAACAACGGTGTACTACAACACAGTTATGTACAACTGCATGATAATGTTAGCGATGATAGTGTCAGTAGATTGAACGATAAAATCACACAACAAGACACTGGCACTAGTGATAGTGCTTATAAACAAAATTGTAACAATGACGATATTGAGTTGAATAAGACCAATGGCACCTTAAGTTTGGTATGTAATGACAATGTAGGCATTTGTACAACTTCATATAAACTTGCGGAGAAGCCATTCCTAGAATTTATACATTATGAAGTAGATAATGAGTTAATGATTCTTAGTACATATGAATATGATGAAATTACGTGCAATAGGAATTGTAGTGGGGTTATAAATTTAAAACAGATGGAATCGAAATATGAACAAGTAAAATATCAGGAAAATAATAATTATGAAGTTAATTTTTTTATAGACAGTAATCCAGACATATACATTTCAAGCAACATGGAAGTACAACATAATGATAATGAAAGCATGGTGGTTACCGAACTTGATATTAATGAACGGGCAAGTTTGAATAATCCTGTAATAGTGACTAACAACAATAAAGACTTTAGGGTCTTTAATTATTCTAGCTTTAATATAAAAGGGAAACATGTTGAATTACTTTCTAAGGGATTTAGTTTCGTCCCTTGTAAAAAAGGAAATATAGTGGAATCTATCATTGATTTAAAATTGTTCACATGAAAATTAAATCTAAAAATATTTTTTCAAAATAAAATGGAAATTTATAATGAACAAAATAAGATTTTCACTAAACCTAGTACCTTTAATCCACCCATGAACCAAGATATAAATATGTTTGAAAAAATTAGTGAACACGAAATGAGAAGATTTCATAAAACATATAGAAATCAAATACATTCCAATATAACATGTGAAGAACAACTTCTGTTTGATGAAATAAGTAAAAATACCAAGATAAGAATTATGAGGCCTGACAAAGGTAATGGTATGGTCATACTTGATAGCAATGACTATAGTAACTATATGACCAACATGTTATTGGGTGATACCTATGAGGAAGTAAGCAGAAATCAGGTTAATATAGCCTTTAAGAGAATAGATACAACAATGGATGATATGTTATATCAGGGAGAAATATCAGAAAAAGAACATGATTATTTTCACAATGCACACCCAATAATTAGTGGTATCTTTGGTATACCAAAGATACACAAAGGCCTAAATAACCTACAATTTCGACCTATAGTAGATGGAAAAAGAAGTAAAACTTGTTATATTAGTCATTATTTGGATTACCATTTTAAAGAAAGTATGACAAAATTTAAATACATTATAAAGGATTCATGGGATTTTTTGGATAGACTAAATAAAATCAAAATAGAAGGAGAATGCACATTTGTTACAATTGATGTCTGCAATCTTTACACATGCATCCCAAATGATATAGGTTTAATATGGCTAGAAGAGCAATTGTTTGAAACACAGTTATATGAACAAGAGAAAATTAACACACTAATTAATTTGATGGAAATGGTCCTCAAAAATAATTATTTATATTTTGAAGGCAGCTATTATCAACAAACAAGCGGAATAGCCATGGGGGCACCATGTGCCCCTATGTATGCCAACTTAATAATGAGTTACTGGGAAAATAATTATTTGTTTCAGTCAGAATATTACCAATATATTCAGATGTATACCAGATACATTGATGATATCTTTATTATTTGGAATCATGATGAAAACACTTTAAAATCCCTTCTGGAATATATTAATACAACGGTTAGGTTTTTAAAATTTACTCATCAATATAGTAAGAACAATATGACATATTTGGATATAAACATCATATATGATGAAAAAACAAAAAATTTGAAAACGAAGATTCACAGAAAGGCTACATTTTCAAATGCCTATTTACATTTTGACAGCTGGCACCCTGACCATCAGAAAAAGGCTATTGATAAGGGACAGATGGTCAGGGCTGCCAGGATGGTCAGTGATGAAAAAGATTTTCATCATGAATTACAATACATTATTGAGTTGTTCACAAATAGAGGATACCCGGAAAGCTTTTGTGAACAAATATGTAATGAAGTTAAAGAAAAAAGACACAAAGGTATATATACATCTATTTTGGTATCTGGCAGTAATAATTTACTAATAAATATTGATACATCCAATAATGACTATAAAAAGAAACATAATAATATCCCCTTTTTCATAACTACTTACAATGATTCTTATAAACATATAGAATCTATTATCAGAAAAAATTGGGAATTATTAATAAATGATAATATATGGAAAGAATTTTTTCATGGACCATTAAAATTTGTATATAAAAAGAATCCATCATTTAAAAATTTATTGGAACATAACAACATTAAAGATATGAATATGAATAGACAAAAAGGGAATTATAAATGTGGGAGATGTACCATATGTAGCCATATAAATCAGACAAATAATGTAGTGTTTGTGAATGATAGCAGAATCAATATCAATGGACATTATAATTGTTACACAAAAAATGTTGTTTATTTGGCTTTATGTCAACAATGCAAAGCGTTTTATGTAGGAAAACTAATAGGCACTTTAGGGATCGTATTAAAGAACATCTATTAGACATACACCATCAAAAAACCACTAACGCTTTAGCAAGACACATTACAGAAAATAATAATCATTCATTTAAATTTTGTGTTATCAATCAAATACAACATGACCCACAAGGAAGAATTACAAAGTACCACTTAGACATGGAAGAACTAAAATGGCAAATAGGATTAAACTCATATGCTAGTCCAGGATTAAATGAGTATTTCACAATCTTGCCTGTATTAAGAATAAATAATATAAATGGAGTATAAAGTTATGAACATGTTGCAATGTTTATATTTATGATATGTTTTATGGGTAAATAGGATGCTTTTTGACATTAATGAATTATGGGTATCCATTATTGCTGGTATAGTAATAATGGACATCAGTGGTCAGTGTGGCATTAATGATCTATGAAAATGCATAGATATAAAAAAGATGTTAAATATGTATATATTATATATATTGCATAGTTAATAATTGTTGGACATTTAATATTCATAATAATTGACAGAATAAATAATTTATAACATGTACATCATAGTATATACAGTGTATTGGATTAAACTATGTAAGTTTATTTTGTAATTTTAGAATTGGTTATATTAAACTGTACGTGAATGGGAAGTTGGGTTATTGAATGAGGGTATGTGGATGTAATAATAAACTGTCACATATATTTACACTTTAACATATATATATACACACATACAAACAGATTTTTGATATTATGAATTTTAAGAGATTATATAAGTCATTTTATTTTTACAATTTTTAATATGTATAATTCAGATTAAGATGGTATAAAATGTAAAAGTATGAATGTAATGAAAGTTTTTAAAATAAGTAGCATTACCCCTTTAAATAAGTCATGCAAAAAAGGAGGGAATTTGTGATAATTAATCAATTAAGAATGAGTAGAATGATATAAATATGCAATGAATGAATGTTTGATTGTATTCTGATGAAGTTCGTAGATGAACGAAACCTAGGTCAATAAAGGACTATTTGGTACGGTTTGGTGGTGTTTATCTTTCCATTTCAAGAAATATTGCAACTGTGAAGGTTCTTGGGTAGCTGCAATTCTCTTTATTGGCGTTACTTCCTTCTCGTTTTTTCAACAACCTTTTACTATTTGCACCATACATAATTAATGAGTGTCATTAGCATAAAATGTTTTGGAATCATGCCCGCTGATGTTGGTATAAGTTCTCAAATCTTGATGCATTAATCAATATCTTGGCGTAAGTGTACAGAACACAGAGTAAATGTGCAATAGTTGCCAATTTATGAATACATGTACAGGGCACGTCTGATGTCCACTAATGGGATGATGCCAACCTCATTGCTCTAATTTTAAAAAGTGAAACTGCTAGACTTCCGGAGCATTCTTTTGCTACCTGCAAACTGAGTGGTACCTCAGTGAGCATTTTTTAAAGGCATTCTATAAATTCATATCAACAACTTTGAAGAAGATGTTAATGGAGAGGAGGCTATGGTGCATCAGGGCACCCAGATAGACCAATGATGAGACAATTCACTTGCTGAGTGCATATGTTCAACATGAGATGCAGATCCAGCCACACCAGAGCAACTTTGCCGTGATTGACATTTAGAACCAGTTACCAAGAAGCTTTGTGGATAAACAAGGATCTTCAGGACTGTCATGCAGGTCTGCCAGCATACGATGACCTCCATTGTATGGACCAGAATCAACAACTGGAGTAGATAGATGATGTCTGCAGATATCCTTATAGTAGGTAAAATATTGTATACCCTAAGACTTTCACCCTTTACTTTGTAGGTATTAAATGGGAATTGTACTGTTTTTTTTTTTAATCTGTACTTGCAAGGTATATATCTTTTACATTCATTTGATGGTAATGATCCCAACATAGGTTGTCAATTGTAGATCACAGTTATAATGCTCTGACTAAATTAATACTATCAGGGTATTTTGGCTGTGTTATCATCAATAACCATGGCATACTATAAAGCAAGCTTCAGTAATACAATGTTAGAAGATGTATAACTATACATTGAGCAGTTATCCGTAGTTGAACAGAAGCTTATTTTTAAGTTTGCATTGTTTTACTGGATAATAAACCTCCACCTCCACCTACCACATACCAGTGTATATGTGTGTGTTACCCCTTTAACATATTGATATGTACATAGACCTCTTACCAGGACCTTGAAAATGCCCTTAAGTAGAATAACTCAACAGGTTAAGAACCAGAGCTGTGGTATCAGAAGAGTTTGACTGTGGGTTCAATACACATATATACATTTTGTTATTCTGTTGCTACCCATTTTTGAAATAATTTTTCTGCTATTAAAGCTTTTTATATTTTTTGAAGCTTTTTGAAGTATGCTTTATTTGGTCTTATTCCAGTGGCTTGTTTGCTGTGGTTCTGTGCTTGTTTTGCTTCCTTTTCATGCTTTTGTTACCTGTTTCCAGGTTTTATCACCATTGTTGTCTGTTTAGCCTTCCTGTAGAAGGGAACTGGAAATAACTGGCTCCTAGCCAGAAGAGCAGAAACCTCTTGGAACTTTTTTCCATTTTTATGTGGTAATAAGCATCTTGGAGGTCTATAGAGCACATCCATTTGCCTTTTTCCAAGAACGGAAGTATGGATTGAACCGAGACCATCCAGAATTTGGCTTGCTGGACTGACTTGTTGAACTAGCTGAGATCCAAAATGGGTCTTCAGTCCCCTGTTTTTTTGGGCACTAAAAAGAATCTTGAGTAGACCCCAGATCCTGTTTGGTCTGGTGGGACTTTTTGGATGACTCTTTTGTTGAACAGTTTTTTAATTTCTAAGACTGCTGCTTCTCTTTGATTGGGTGGAACATCCAGGAGTCTTTTCTGAGGTTTTGGACTTATACATAGTGGAATTTTGTAACTTCTGGATATTATTCCCTGCACCCATTTGTCTGAAGTTATCAAATGCCAGGCAGGTTGATGCAGGGATAATCGCCCCCCCCCCAACTGCCTCGAGAGGAAGGCAATCAAGCCCCCAATCAGGGATGCTGATAGGAAGATCTAGAGGAAGATTCTCTGGACCTCTGATTTTGCGGTCCATTTCTGCCTCTAGGATGGCATATTCCATTGCTTTCCCTCTGCTCCAGGGAAAGTCTTTGCTTCATGAGTCTTGGAAAGGCCCCTTGCATTTTTTAAATCATAGTCTCCCACTTCTCTGGTTTCTGGAATATGATGTCTGAGGAGTGGAGAAATGTATGCCTATGGCAGAAAGGGTCTTGCCATCTTTCTCACATCTGGCTAGGATATCTTATATCTTGGGACCAAATACCTCCTAATGGCTATGTCTGAACTCACTAGTTGTCCCTTTGGCTGCGTGAATAATGAGCCTCATGGATAAATTAGAGATAGTATCTAGGGTTGCAAGCTGAGAGGTAACTTTGTCACAAACCCCTTCAGCTACTGCTCCTGAGAGAGTATTTGAAAGTTTTTAATCAAATCTCTCTGTAATCTGGTAAAGTGTGCCATATAATTCAAGGACCTTAGAGAAAAGGTCATTGAAGCATAAACGCGCTTCCCAAATCTATCCAACATCCTAGACTCCTTGTTAGGAGGATGCACAGTTAGACTCTCTTCAGCGGGTTCCTTTTTGGTGCCAGTTGCTATTACCATGGCGTCAACAGGAATTGCTTTGTACTAGTGTGGTTCATCCTTAGGGGCTGATAATATTTGGCTAGGTCTCTTGGGAATTGGCTCTGTGGTGTCAGCCATCTTCCACACCCACTGAGCAATCAATTTAATGAGATCGTTAGCAGGCAGAGAGATCTAAGAAGTAGACAGCTGGGCACAAAAAGCCTTCAGATATACTGATTCCTCCAATGAAGGTTGAATGGAAGACCAGCTACCCTTCTGTTTTAGGATTTCTAGGATGTCCCCGAAGGAAACATCATCAGGGGGTGACCTAGGGGAACCTTCCCCCTCATCAAAATCAGTATCATCAGTGAAGGACTTTTCTGGGGAGTCCAAGTGTTTCCTCTTATACTTCTTCTTCACAGGGACTTCCTCGGGGGGATGGTATTTTAGTTTCCAAAGAAGAAACCGCTAAAGTGGAAGTCACTTGGGACTTTTGTGCCCTCTGTCCTAGGGATGAGACTAATGGTAGCTCAGGTCGAGGGGATGTATAAATCTGTCCCGACATGGATAGCAATGATTGTGAGTCTCCAATAGACAAGGCCTTCTCCATAATCCAGAAGGCTGACCCCCCCCCCCGTAGAGGGGTGGGAGCCCAGAACCAAAACAATCTCCTTCAGAACTGGGGTCACACCCTGCACCAAGAAGGCAGCCTCCGGAGCTGAAGCCTGGGTAGATCCTACAATGGGCGAGGTACCAAAGGACATGAATGTAGGAGCAGAAAGTGTATCATGTAGCTTGGACTCGACCAGAGAGTCTCAACCCTGGGAGGTCTCCAGTGCCAAAAAATTGGAGGAACTCAAGCCAATACTGGAACTGAGACAGTTGAAGCTGGGAGAGTCAGAACCGAGTGCTCCAAGGGCTCAGTAAGAGTTGGAGGAGGAGGATATGAGGGTGATATAGGGAGAATGGTACCAACACCGGTGTGGCACGGAACCGAGGACAATCCCCTCGTCAACACCAGCTGATCCACTCATCTCATAATATCTGCCTCTGAGAGACTCTTAGTAGATCGAACAGAAGCAGTGGAAGGAGATTTAGGGGGTCTTGCCTCCAAAAAAGGACTTAGGGTCTGTCTTTAAATGGGTCTATTGATGGTGAATAAGTTGTTCTAAGAGCCGGAGGCAGCTCTAACTGCTTTGGTACTGAGGGATCAGTAGACACCAAAGGAGCTGTCAGCTCCGAGGCCAGTTTATTTTTTATTCCACACAAACCTTCTAGTGCCAAAGAACGTCTCAGTACCAAGGTAGATTTAGGTCTTATCTTTGATGGTTCTGAAGACCTTGGAACCAAAGAAGGCCTTTTCTTAGAAACAGTAGAAGAAGAAGAAAAGGACAAAGAACTAGCTTCAACCCTGGACTCAGATTCTGAAGATAAGGCCTCGTCAAATCCATATTTAAGGAAGCCCATCAATATTAACTTGTTTTTCCTTTCAGTCAGTGTTCGAGTAGAAAATCTGTGACAAATGGAACAATCTTCCTGTAAATGTCTTTTTCCTAGGCAATATACACATAATGTATGCCCATCAGAATTAGGCATCTTGCCCTCACATTTCTGACACCTTTTGAACCCTGAGGTGCCTTTATCAGATTTAACAGGAGAAGGTTGTTGCTCTTGTTGGTCAGACACAATAACGGCTGACAGAAAACTGTCACACAGTCACTCAACAGAGAGTAAAAAGGGAAAGAAAGGTACATTTGTTTTAAGTGGAAACAGGAAAAAAAGAATACTAACAATGGTATTTTAAAATACATAAAATGTAAAATAAAAAAAGTACCAGCAATGGTACTCAAAGTCTACCAATGGTAGAGAGAAAAGGAGAAAACACATCTACATAGAGGAAAAGAGGAGTGGGTAGGTAAAGCAGAAAGAATCAAAGGTATAAGAAGATTATTTTAATAACAAAAAGAATACAAGAAATAGAAAAAATAACTCATGTTACAGCCAAGGCTCAAGAAAATGAAACTAATGTGTCTAGTCTGCGAAGCGGCAAATGAGATCTGAGATAAGCTTTGAGAGGAGCATTAAGGGTAGTGCCTGGCTCAAGAGTTTGAAGAGCACCAGCTAGAAGATATGGCTGAGTCATTTCCAAGGTTCAGAACCAAACCCACTGTCAAGGATTGGGTGAAGATTGACAACATCAGATCGAAAGTTATGTACTTACCATAACAATAGTTCCTTTTATCCCAGTCTGTCAGATATGATATATGGTTCTTGAGGCATCTACTTAACGCTGATCTGGCAAATTTGGAGCTCCAGCTTTGAGCCCTTCCCATAATGCCCTGCCCTCCCTTGATTAGCTCAGATCAAGTTTGGCACCTGGACCTAAAGTGCAGTTACACTGCCTTTGATCCAGGAAGGAAAATTCTTCAAGTCCTAAAGACCGGCAGGGGGAAGAAGGGTGGGTTGTCGTATCGGACAGACTGGGATGATAGGATCTGTTGTCATGGTACATACCTAATTTTTGTATCTTACTCATCCAAATCCATCGTATCCTACATATGGGTCAGAATCCCCAGCTGTGTTATTCTTGGGTGGGTGGCCTCATGAGAGGAGACCTTTCAGAATAGAGGCTCCAAATACCATCTAAATTTTAATGTTTAATTAACTTGTGAGAGGAAGACCAGGTAACTCTTTGACAAATATCATGAAAGGAGAGAAGTTTGAAGAATGCTGTTGAAGCTGTTACAGCTCTAGTGGAATGAGCCCTAAGGATCTGTTGTGGAGAGTGTATGTAAAGGGAATACAGTCAGAAAACCATCAGGACAAGGAATGCTTTCTTACCCAGCTTTTTCTGGGCAAAGGACACAAGCAGCTGCTCATCTTTTCTAAAGCGTGCCATTCCGTGAAGTAAGAAATGGAGCAGCCTGTACACATTCAGTGTATGCAAGGTATATTCCCCTTTATTTGGGTAGAAGATGGACAGACTGTGAAAGACTGGCCTCTGAAGCCACTTCTGGAACAAAGGAAGAACTGCCCCTGAAGGTAACCTTGTCCTTGTGAAACACAATGTAGGAAGAAACAGAGGAAAGGGTTTGAAGTTCTGAAATCCTACTAGCTTGAGAGATAGCTACTAGGAAGAAGATTTTCTATGACAGGAATTTCAACTCTGAAGATGCTCTGGGTTCAAATGGAACTTTGAACAATGCTTCCAAAATTAAGTTCAAGTGCCACGGAGGAGCAACAGGATCTTTGATTGGTCAACAAACCAGGAAAGTGCTTTGAAGAAAGGCTTTGCATAGTCTGTGAGAAGCCAACAAATAATTCTGAAAGCCAGTGCGAAAGGATAAAATAGCTGCTAGCTGTGCCTTGACAGTAGAAAACTAGAACTAGAACTACACAAGGAGGACAAAACCCAAAACATCCCCATTAGAAGATGAAGACAGCTCTATGTTCTGAGACTCAGTTCATAAGGCAAATCTTTTTCATTTACTGTGATAGACTCTACATGTAGAAGCTTTGAGGATGTGGCCCACATCAGAAGGAAGAGGTGCATGTTTTGCCATCAAAGGAACTATAGAAACTGAGCTGTTACCTGCAGGTTGAGAATATCTGTGTGAGGCTCCCCAGAAGGGTGAGTAATGAGATCCAGCAGCAGATCAAGAAACCAGGGGGGTTCCTTCAAGTAAGGTTTGAGGAGGGGGAACCTTATTTGTCTGGGCTTAAAAGGGTCTCCGAGAATGACAGTGATTTTGTACCATAATGCTTTCTGTATAAACTTGTTCATGAGTGGAAGCAGGGAATAGGTGTAAAGTAACCCTGAGGCCTAATGATGAGACAGAGTTTCCCTAAAGAATAAAAACAACACTGACCCAAACCACTGACTGTGGTACAAAATGAAGAAACAAAGCAGGAAAGTTTATAACTTTTATTCTTTTCTCCTTTTCTCTAGCGCTTCGGTGTAACCACCTTTAAAGAGTATCAAAGAGTGTCCCTAAAGGTCTGTCCCAGATGAGGGAGAAGGGTAAAACAACTGCTGCATTTGGTGTTCTGGGGGTCACAAATAGGTCACAGCAGGGGATGCCCAGTGATTGAATAACTCCTTGACAATTGCTGGATTCAGGAAACACTCATGAGGCAACAGAAGGATCCTGCTGAGCTTGTCCGCTAGACTGTTGATCTCCTGAGGATGTGTGCTGTGGTTAGAAATTGGTGATTGGCCATTATCCATTGCCACACTCTAATGGCCTTGGAACAAAGCAGATAAGATATGCTTCCTTCTTGCTTGTTTATGTGCCAGACTGCTGTCATATTGTCCTTCTGTTTGTTATTACTCCCAGTGGAAGACAGTCCCATACTTCCTGCAGCACAAGGAGAACTGCTGTCATCTCCAAGATGTTTATGTGAAGATAAGCCTTGAAGTCTGATCAGAAACTTTGGACTATTCTCATTTCACAGTGACCCCTCTCCAGTATACCTGATGGAGGATGCATCTGTGGTCACAGTTGCTTCTGGAGAGAGAACCTGGAAGAACCTGCCTGCTGAGACCAGCAGAAAATGAAGCCACCAAAGCAGCTCAGTAATGCATGATAGACCTAATGTAATGGGGTGAAAAAGAGAGTCAAAACCATCGAGACTTGAAACACCCACTGCAGAATCCAAATGTGAAAATGAGGGAACTGCACCATTAATATTGATGACACTATGCGATCCAATACTCTCAGTCCAATTTTGCCTAAGGCCAATTCTGCTCCATAACATTTTGTTGTGCAGTTCTTAAGGACAAAATTCTGATCTGTGATTGAGAGATCAGGGTTGTAGTTGTGCCCAATTGGCATCCCAGAAAGACTAAATGTTGACTGGAAATCAGGTTGGATTTTCCTAGATTAATGGATATGCCTAGAGAAGCACATAATTGAAGAAGGTAATCCCTGGCTTGCATAAGAGACTACTTTGAAGAGGTAGGCAAGAACCAGTCATCTGGGTAAGGGAATATCTTCAGTCCCTGAAGTAGTAAATGGGCTGTTGCTACTGCATACCTATCAACTGTCCACATTTTTACAGAATGTCCAGATTTTTGCCTTATATTTTTTCTTGTTCCTCATAAAATTTGTGATTTTCTGTCAAATCATTGAGGATTGAAGTTACTAAATAATGACATGTATATGAGTTTTAGACTTGCTATCCTTCAGAAAATGCATATTAACATACATTTTGTTATTCTAGCAACTACTAAGTTTATAAGTCCATTATTTAAAATGTGTCTCTGTTTTTGGGCCATTCTCCCCTTACCCCCATTATTTTAGACTTTGTCCAGATTTCTTGTACTAAGAGGTTAAGAGATATGTTCTGCCACCATGAATTTGCTGAAAATCCTGTTTGGGTGAGACCAAGAGGAAGGGCTCTGAATTGGTAGTGACTGGCTCCCAAGCAGAAGTAGAAACATCTCCTCGACTGCTCACTAGTTGTATGTGAAAGCATGTATCCTTGATATTAGTGGAGCACATCCCTTCATTCTTTTGAAGATGTGGAAGAATTTATTGTATAAAGACCACTCAAAACCAGATATTTTCAATGCAGTTACTTAGGAAGCTTAGTTCCAAGATACACCAGAGGTATTTTGATTTTTTTGCAACTAAAAGGAATCTTGAATAAAATCCTGACCCAAGTCTGGTGGGACTTCCTGGTTGGCTATTTTTTGCAGAAGAGCTTGAACATCTTGCATACCAGTCTTTGCCAGATTGGGTTAGGCATCTGGTAACAGAGGGGAAGATGGGTGAGACTTTCTAAAATGGAATGCAATAACCTCTGGATATGATCCACCTTACCCACTTGTCCTGTATGATGGTGAACCACAAACACAGGTAGAGTGATATATATCCCTCAACTGCCTCCAGAGTAGAGAAGTCAGGTAAACCTTCAGGGATTCTAGAGACATCTTTCAGAAAAGAGCCCACAGAAACCCTGGTTTTGTGGACCATCTTGGCCTCTGGGCCTGCATCCATTAAAATGACCGCCACTGCCACTGCCACTTTTGTCAGAAGATGAGTCATATTGATGTCTGAACTTTTAAAAATACGCAGAGACTGAGGCCCCTTTTGGTTCCTTTCAGGGGTCCTGAATTGCACTCCTACCACAGACTCTTACCATCCAGCTTGCTCTTCTGCATCCTTTCATTCACTGTAGAGCCAAATATGGTAGTATCTGCAAAGAGGACATTGGTGAAGGATACTTTAAAGTTGTTCATGAAATTGCAAGACTGCAACCAAGTGTGGTGTTCATAGCAATTTCTACCCTGCTGCTATTACTGCTCCAGCCTTTGCATTGTGCAATTGGTGCTTGGATTTGTTGGTAATGCCGGACATAGTTGACAGTGGCTTGCAGCTGTTTCTGTAACTCCTGAGTAATTGGCTTCTTCAGAGTGGATAACACATGCTGAGTGAGATCCTTCTGGAATCTTGTCATATGAGCAGCATAGTTCATGGCCCGAATTGCAAAAGATCCAGAAGCATATGCTTCCTTCACCAGTCTAATCATTCCCCAAGACTCCCTGTTGGTTGGATGGATAAAATAGTATTCTCACAACTCTTTTTTAGTGGTTGCAGCAATAATTATGGAACCCAAAGTGGAGTTTTGGATCAGAAGGGTTTGTCTTTGAGGGAGAATGGAGTATTTTATCCGAATTTCTTAGAACTGATTCACTTGTGTCAGATTATCGCCAAAGCTTTTTCACCACCAATTCAATTAATTTTTAAGTGGGAAAGACCACCTAGGACATAAAAGGGGTCATTAAATCTGTCTCAAACAATACTACCTTGTCCTGTGAGGGAGGTTCATTGGGCCTGGATCCTGTCTGTCCATTGAATTCCAGGATCTCTCTAAAGGAGGTGTCCCCAGGAAGGGGGCTGTGGGGAACCCTCTCTATACTCTGAGTTGATATCTGAAATGACCTACTCCAGCAGTGAGTCCTAATGTTTCCTCTTACATGCTGTCTTTTAGCTGACTCAGGATGAGGCTGCAGAATCCACTGAGGACTTTGTCTGCAGAGTAGAATGTTTGGAGTCAGTGAAACAGCTCTGACTGGCGGATGATTTTGCAGAAGTTGACAGGATAAAGTGACAGTCAAGGGATGGAATAGGAGTCAGTGGAACTTGTGTAGTCCACAGTGTGGACCTACCCTGTGTAGCAAAACATTAATCCTTCCCAACACTCAGAAAGCCACATCAACCTCTAGTGGATCCAAGGACACAACTCCCATGGTCAGATCCAACTACCCAACAGAAGAATGTGACAAGGACCCAGGAGGAAATGATTTGCCTGAGGACGGGATTTGACCCAAAGCAATGAAGATAGACATCTCCAAAGGAATCAACGGAAATGCCCATCTGAATCCTCAGTTTTGAGACTCAGGCACCAGATCTGACAATGTTAGAACTGGATGATTTGGGTCAAAGAGCCTGGAGCTGATGAAGATTGTATTATGTGCTCTTGGGCTACAGAATACAGGTGGCAATAAAGATTCAAAAGGACTGGAGCAGAAGGTCATACCATTGAGGGTGCCTGAATAGAGGTGAAGTGAATGGATTCAACTGGCCTTTGAGCAAATGGATTTACAATGACCCTCATCCCAATTTGTGTCTTCAGGACCTTTTGCAAAGGGAAAACCAAATCAACTTCTGAGGAACTTCTGTAGTATCTGGAGGATTTTGGTGAAAGTAGTTTGTTGTTCCTGTTTCTTTGGTGGTTACTGGTTTTGTGTGGTCTTGTAGCTTCATCAGCAGCTAAAAAACAAACCATTAACATCATTTTTAATACTGCTGGTGATTTTAAGGTATTTAATTATTCTAGCAGAATTTTATCCACTTCAAATGCGGACTTTACAAAGGAATTTCCTTTGTGCCTGCGAGAAGGGCAGACATTGTAAGTACTTTAACACCAAAAATGGAAGGTACTGAGCTGTACTAGTAAACCAAAAGAAGTACCAGATACTCAGCGTAAAGTGCAAAGGATTTATTGAGCAGTAGTCCACGAACACAATAGCAATTGCTGATGTGTTCGTGGACTACTGCTCAATAAATCCTTTGCACTTTACGCTGAGTATCTGGTACTTCTTTTGGTTTACATTGTAAGTACTTTAATTGACTTACAGCTATATACTCGCAAACTAAACTTGGTGTTATGGTTTTCTAGCATTTTAATGGCTTTAATTCTCCAGGTTCTTCATGTGCTAGTTGTTTTAATACACCAACAAATAATAATATATTAATGTTTGAGAAATTATGCGAGCAGGAAATACAGCAAGTATTGGGCCTGCACTATAAGAATAGGTATTATAATTTAACCAGACAGGAATGGTCCACTTTTAATGATATTTGTGGTGATAGAATTATACAGGTAGTGAAACCTGATAAAAAACGCAGACTGGTTTTGATGGATGTCTGTGCCTACTATGACAAAATGAAGGTTTTACTGGATGATGGTGCCTATAGGGAGGTTTCCCAAAATTAGTTTTTTATTGCATTTCATAGGATAGACAATGATCTTGTAGATATGCACTTTCAGGGTCACCTATCTTTAAAAGACTTTGAATATATGTCTAATCCAAAACCAGTAATTGCTGGAATTTTTGGGATTCTGAAAGTGCATAAGGACTTGGGAAGTCCTCATCTTAGGTCAACTGTTAATGCCTATTGCAGCAAAACCTTTTTTATTCCTAAGTATTTGGATGTTATGCTAAAGGGGTCTGTAGCCAGATTATTTTATTTCAGCAAAGGTTCCAGGCATTTTTTAAGACAGATTAATAATGTCAGTTTTCTAATGATGTAAAAAATAAAGCAGCAAAACCAACAAAACCACCAAAACCGGTAACAAACAGTAAGCCTCGTCTGGAAAACGTAACTGGAACAGCAATACTTGAAAATCAGTTGGTGCACCACAGAATCCACAAAATCCTCCGATGTGAAGCAGATAACTTCTTTATTGCACAAAATCCACGAACAAAAGTACATTCAACACTAGTTAAGCGCTTTCATCTGCCAAGCGCAGACTTCATCAGAACTAGTGATTACAACCAACACTGGCTTTTTAAAAACCAAATTTGGCGCTAAAACTGTAAACGCTTTTTAAAGAAACACACTATGTTCACAACATACTACATATGAATTAAAATATAAAATTAAAATATGTAACTATGTACACTAATCTGATCATATATTTATAAAAGCATATATATAATACCTAATAAACCTAATTACTCTACTTTTTTAAAAACTTGATAAAAAACTTGATAAAAAAAATATATATATGTATATGTGAATATAAATTAGGATATAAATTTAAATATGAATGTGAATATCTAACTACTATTTAACTGAAACTATTTAAGAAATGAAGGGAATAAATAAAATTTAGGAGTCCATAGCCAAAAACGGTTTGATGCTAATATATTCATTTATACCTGGACTCCTAGTGGAATCAGTCAGCATCTGCCATTTACTTTCCTTACAAGCTAATCTAGTTTTCCAATCACCACCATATAATAAGTCCTGCTCCTGATCTATAATGAAAAATAAAAAAAATATGATTTTCCCCATGATCCTTGATGTGCCTATATAGTGCATTCTTACCATCTTTAATCTGTATTCTATAATAATGTTCATAAATGCGTTTTTTCAACTGCCTTTCTGTTTTGCCTATATAATAGGCTGAACATATCTTACATAGGGCCAAATACACTATATGTTTGGTGTTACAATTTCCACCTCTACTTCTAATCACTGTATGATTTACATCACCCAACTGGACCTCAGTACTTTCATTAATGTATCTACATTGATTGCACCTTCCTCATTTTTTGGTGTAAACTTTCCCTTGCTTCTTCCATCTCTTCTTATGATTTATTTTTTCTAGTAGTCTTTTAATATTTGGGCCCGTTTTATATACTATTCTCGGTTCATTTCCTAAAATAGCTTTATTAGACTCTACCACCGTAATCACATCCCAATATCTATCAATAATTTCCTTAATCCTGTTACTGTATGGTGTGTAAGTAATAACACATACTCTACCTATATAACACTGATTGGTGTTACTTTTCTCTTTAGCATTCATGGTATTACCCAATAATGGTTTGTATTTATGACCCCATTGTGATGTGACATATTCTATAGTGTCCTTAAGCATTCGTGTAGGATAACCTCTATTCATAAACAAATTTTTTATTAACTCCATTTCTTCTTCCATTGATTCCTTATTCGACGACATCCTAGCACCTCGAATACATTGCCCTTTGACTATATTTTATATATATATATGCTTTTATAAATATATGATCAGATTAGTGTACATAGTTACATATTTTAATTTTATATTTTAATTCATATGTAGTATGTTGTGAACACAGTGTGTTTCTTTAAAAAGCGTTTACAGTTTTAGCGCCAAATTTGGTTTTTAAAAAGCCAGTGTTGGTTGTAATCACTAGTTCTGATGAAGTCTGCGCTTGGCAGATGAAAGCGCTTAACTAGTGTTGAATGTACGTTTGTTCGTGGATTTTGTGCAATAAAGAAGTTATCTGCTTTACATCAGAGGATTTTGTGGATTCTGTGGTGCACCAACTGATTTTCAAGTATTGCTGTTCCGTTTGTTGCCGGTTTTGGTGGTTTTTTTGGTTTTGCTGCTTCATTTTTTACTAGTCGGTATTCCGGTTATGGCAGGAGCTACAGAGGATGCGTGTGCTGAATCGAACAGCGCGGAGGTAGTGCTTTTACGGGATGAAGTAGCCGACTTGCAGAAAGACGTGAAAAAACTAATGAACATGGTTTATTCGTTGTTGGAAGCACCTAAACAAAATGCGAACACGGAGCTTACTTCTTCCTTTAATGTTTCGCCAGGGACACAATGTAATCAGCGCAAGGAGCATGTTTTGATTTCAGACATTAGTGCAAGCAATGATATTCCAAACGGACAGATTTGTGAAGCAAATGAGATTGTTCTGAACAGGCAGTGTTCACTTGATGTCGTACAGAAGGATAGTCATGTAACTTTGACTCCAGAGAAAGATTTTACTTTCGATTTCAGTTTATTCCACAGTCGGGTGGAAACTGAACAGTGTGGGGCAAAACCAAAAAATATTTTGCCACACAAGACTTATTCTTCCATGGCAAGAACTCAGAAAACCAATACAAAAGGTACTGTTATAAGTAAATTAAATATCCAGTCTCAGGATATTATGCCTGAACAAAAGAGAGACAATAAATTTAATTTCATTGCACATAAGAAAATTCGTTCAAATAATGAAGTTATTGATCATTTCCTAAGTAATGAATATGAATTTGATAAGATATATAATTCTCCCACTAACAAAATTCGTCATGTTTGTGGGGAGAAGGATACAATTAAGAATATGATTTTTAGTTTAGGCAATAAATTGACACAGATTAAAAATGTTAAAGTTGACAATGCATATCTGACTAAATGTATCAAGTCCCAGATAGTACCCAAAGGTCTGAGGTTTTTTAAACTACCTATGGGAATGGATTATAATGAAAATGTGATAACTTAATTTAACAATTTATTTGATGAATTTGGATTTATGTATATGAAATTACTGATGAAGTGTAATGATGAAAAATTATGTGCATTGGTTGACGAAGTTGAAAGTATTAATGAAATTATATTACGGCATTCAGATTTTGAACAATGGAGTGATTTATATCACAAGCAATTTCACTTAGCTGATACCAAGGCAGATAGTGTGTATTTTAGAAAGAGTAGAAAAATTGAACGAGATATGGAGACCTATAGATTACACAAAGCGTATATCTGGCCACGGGAAAGAAAAACCCAGTTAAAGGAAAGACATATCAGCCACAGGGAATGGAGGGAAACACAGAGAGAAGAGAATTTTCAAGGAGGCAGATTCCATCCCACTTACTGGAAACCTTGTACACAGGGGAACAGGAGACACAAATGAATGAAGTATTGGTACAAGATGGGGCATCATTCACAAAAGAAAAAGGAAACTTGGAACCATATCAGGAGAACAATTCAGTAGTACTGAGAAGAGTTGAAGGGGCAGAACATTGTGTTCCCAATGAGAAGCTGCCTCATATTAGAATATATAAAGGTTTCAAAGTTTTTAATTATACAGAGTTACCTATTAAGGATGAATTATGTCTATTATTGAGTAAGGGTATGAAATTCATACCATCCAACAAGTTTAATTTGGTAGATCACATCAAGGAGATCAAATTATTCAGTAGGAGACTCAATTTAGCATTACAATTTGAGGCTAATAAGGATGACAATAGAACGCATGTACCAATAGAACTTAAGAAAAAAAGTACATATATGCCTTCCAGCAACACGCAAGTGAACACCTATGAGAAAATGGTGTGTAGAGACCTATATTGTCTAAATAAGGATATTTACGGACTCAAACCACATAAAAAATGCCTACAGGATGACAATATAACTATTCAGGAAAGAGAATGTTTAAATGAGTCCATTAACAATAAGGACATTAGAATCATGAAACCCGATAAAGGTGGGGGTGTTGCAATATTTACCAATTTAGCGTACAATGCATAAATATACAATATTTTACATGAAACGGGTAACTATGAGACAGTTTCTATCAATCAAATTAATATAGGATTTAGGAGAATTGATTTAATTTTAGAGGAATATTTGATTGATAATAGAATTACTCAGGAAGTGTATGAATTTTTGAAGGTAGAACATCCGGTAATGGCGCGTATAGTTGGGATACCCAAGGTGCATAAGTCAGTGGAGAAACCTACTATTAGACCAATTATTTCTGGTTCCAGATCCAAAACTTACAATATTGGACTGACGATAGATAGATGGACTAAGCATATTTATCAGAATATTCCATTTATTATTAAGGATTCCTGGGATTTTTTGGGAAAATTAAGATCTGAATTGTGGTCAGAACAACTTACTTTGGTGACTATCGACGTATGTGATCTTTTCTCTAGCATACCTAAAGATGAAGGATTGGAAAGATTTGGAAATACTTTGAGAAAATTTTCACAGTTAAGTTGGGACAAAATTGTTATTTTAGATATGATGGGGTTGGTTCTGGACAATAATTTTTTAACATTTGAAGGTGAATATTTTAGACAGAGTAAGGGTGTTGCTATGGGCGCTTCATGCGCCCCCATATTCGCCAACCTAGTCATGTCTGATTGGGAAAATGAGTTTATTGTTAATAGTGAATTTTATCCTTATATAACATATTACGCAAGATTCCTTGACGATATTTTTATTTTATGGAACGGACCGAATGATAAAATTATGAATTTCCTGGAGTATATAAATGAAACTACAAATTTTCTTAAGTTCACACATAAAATTAGTGATCAGGGCATTGCGTACTTGGATATATTTATTAGTTTAACTAAGGATGGGTTTACATCTAGAGTACACCGTAAAAATACATTCTCCAATGACTATTTATATTATACTAGTGAACACCCACCTTATATATTTAAAAATATAGTCAAAGGGCAATGTATTCGAGGTGCTAGGATGTCGTCGAATAAGGAATCAATGGAAGAAGAAATGGAGTTAATAAAAAATTTGTTTATGAATAGAGGTTATCCTACACGAATGCTTAAGGACACTATAGAATATGTCACATCACAATGGGGTCATAAATACAAACCATTATTGGGTAATACCATGAATGCTAAAGAGAAAAGTAACACCAATCAGGGTTATATAGGTAGAGTATGTGTTATTACTTACACACCATACAGTAACAGGATTAAAGAAATTATTGATAGATATTGGGATGTGATTACGGTGGTAGAGTCTAATAAAGCTATTTTAGGAAATGAACCGAGAATAGTATATAAAACGGGCCCAAATATTAAAAGACTACTAGAAAAAATAAATCATAAGAAGAGATGGAAGAAGCAAGGGAAAGTTTACACCAAAAAATGCGGAAGGTGCAATCAATGTAGATACATTAATGAAAGTACTGAGGTCCAATTGGGTGATGCAAATCATACAGTGATTAGAAGTAGAGGTGGAAATTGTAACACCAAACATATAGTGTATTTGGCCCTATGTAAGATATGTTCAGCCTATTATAAAGGCAAAACAGAAAGGCAGTTGAAAAAACGCATTTATGAACATTATTATAGAATACAGATTAAAGATTGTAAGAATGCACTATATAGGCACATCAAGGATCATGGGGAAAATCATATTTTTTTATTTTTCATTATAGATCAGGAGCAGGACTCATTATATGGTGGCGATTGGAAAACTAGATTAGCGTGTAAGGAAAGTAAATGGCAGATGCTGACTGATTCCACTAGGAGTCCAGGTATAAATGAATTTATTAGCATCAAACCGTTTTTGGCTATAGACTCCTAATTTTAATTTATTCCCTTCATTTCTTAAATAGTTTCAGTTAAATAGTAGTTAGATATACACATTCATATTTAAATTTATATCCCAATTTATATTCACATATACATATATATATATATATATATATATATATATATATATATATATTTTATCAAGTTTTTTATCAAGTTTTTAAAAAAGTAGAGTAATTAGGTTTATTAGGTATTATATATATGCTTTTATAAATATATGATCAGATTAGTGTACATAGTTACATATTTTAATTTTATATTTTAATTCATATGTAGTATGTTGTGAACATAGTGTGTTTCTTTAAAAAGCGTTTACAGTTTTAGCGCCAAATTTGGTTTTTAAAAAGCCAGTGTTGGTTGTAATCACTAGTTCTGATGAAGTCTGTGCTTGGCAGATGAAAGCACTTAACTAGTGTTGAATGTACTTTTGTTCGTGGATTTTGTGCAATAAAGAAGTTATCTGCTTCACATCGGAGGATTTTGTGGATTCTGTGGTGCACCAACTGATTTTCAAGTATTGCTGTTCCAGTTACGTTTTCCAGACGAGGCTTACTGTTTGTTGCTGGTTTTGGTAGTTTTCTAATGATACTTTATTTGTTACCATTGATGTTAGTTTATTCTCTGTTATTCCAAATGACCAGGGACTCAAATGGTTGGAAGAACAACTTATGATAATTGGTGATTTACAACAGAACACAATAAATATGGTAGTAGCATTTATGGATGTCATTCTGAAAAATGATTTTATTTTCTTTGACAACAATTATTTTTAACAGGGCACTGGTATGGCAATAGGGGCAGCAGGTGCCCCTGCCTTTGCCAACCTAGTTATGGCCTATTGGGAACATTAATTTTTGTTCAATAGTGTGTTTAAAAATTGTTGGTTGGTATATACATATTACCTAGATGACATCTTTATGTTGTGGGTTGACCCTGTTGCTAAACTCCAGGATTTTTTTCATTATAGCAATAGTACAACTGACTTTGTGAAATGTACGTGCAAATTTGACTTTGACCACATTTCTTATTTAGACATAGGACTGTTTAAGAATATGCATGAGGGTTATTTTACTTCTACAATTTATCAGGAAAGCATTTTTTCTAATAATTATTTACATTTCGATAGTTGGTATCCACACCACCAGAAAAAAGGTGGTAGTAAAAGGACAGTTGGTACGGTTAGTGCGGATTATATCAGATGACAAGTTTAAGACTGAATGCGAAGTGGTCATTGATATGTTTATTAAAAGGGGGATACCCCTTGGCATGCTACGGGAGATAAAAATGAAGTGGTGGTTAAAAGGTGTAATGGTGTTTTTGAATCAGTATTGACAATTTTGTTATTTTAGTAAAATAAGTTTGAATTTTTACTTGTGTTCAGCCTTCTGTTTTGGCACTGCAGCAGTTGGTTTGTCATTATATTTGTTTACTTATCCTGTTGGAGTTTTAATCTTAGAAAACAGTATGAATGACAGTGACATGCATCTTGTATATTAGTAACTAATGTGCATTATATCTATATGTCCCATCTCTTTATTGTTACATATGTGATCTCTACATATAAACATGAGCATGTGTACCTCTGGGGGATTCGGTCACAGTGAAATGTGGCATTGTATGGTGCATGTGTTATTCAAAGGGTTAAGTGTGATGCCATTACACACTCATATGTAATATTAGTTATACAGTGTCACAGTTCTGCACAGTGTCATTTTTCTGGCTCAGTTCCAAAGTCTTGTATGTTGTGCACGTGTTATACTGGGTGTACATCTTGTGTGCATGTTGCACCTGTTTGCATTTATTAGCACCGCAGTCTACCTAACATGTCTGTGCTGTTTAGCATGGCAACATTATTGTGCAACCCCCCCCCATGGACATCTGTTACTTTATAATGTATGTGTACTACTCCATACTATGGTGGCCTACAGCTGTGTACATTAGACTGGTGTTCTTTATAGTCATACACTTTTACCTGTCACCTCTTACACTTGTGTCAGTTTTGTGGGTGTGCAACCTGTTGTCATAGGGTTAAAGGCCAGTACCTATGGGTATGTCACAGTAGTCACTTAGTTTTGTGTGTACCTGTGCTGCATGCAGGTTTTTTGCTGTACATGACTGTGTTATGCGTGTCATTTGCAGACATATACCGTACAATCTGTCACATGTGCATATTGTATACATCTCAGACCTCTTCACCTTGCTGCATGTACCTTGAGACTGCTTTTTGTAGTTTTTCACTTTGTGCTGTTTTAAGGGCACAAGCATGTGTGATGTTTTGCATCAGATGTGACTGTCCTGTGTATGTATGATGCTACTTTCTCACAAGAGTTTTTGATTATTATGTGGGTCACAATGTAACCACAATGCTTTCCTCTGATGTATAGCAAATAGTCAAAACCTATCTACATATCATATGTATATGATGCATAGATGATTATGTACACCTTTGTGATGTTAAGGTATTTCACCCATCCAGATAGGGATAGATATTACTATGGGGACAGATGGAGAATTTAGGTAGGAAGTGGGAAGGGAGTTTCACAGTTATAGAGCAGGAGATGAATCTTAATGTTAGAAACCAATTGAGGAATTTAGGTTGTGGGAGTGGAAGAGAGTCTTAGGGTTAGGGAGCAGTCAAGTAATTTAGGTTTAAGAGGTAGGAGGGAAGTTTTAGGATTAAGGAGTGACTGAGGAATTTAGGTTTATAGAGCATGAGAGAAGTAGGGACTAATAGCATGCGGACATTTGAAGTTGATTTATAAGATCACAGAAAAGGCAAGGTAAATCATCCTTGCAACTACTTACACCGTGACAGAACCCACTATTAGACTGTACCTCGTCTTTCAAGGAGGTCAAGGCCATTCAAGCCAGAGGTGAATTTCTGAATACCAAAATAATCATCCAATGCCTGTTTGAAGGAAGATAATGTATCACACAGTTTGATTTGCAGTAAGAGTCTGTTTCAGAGGTGGGCAAGGCACTGAGTAAAGAACTCGTCTCTCTGATGTGCTTTATTTATTAGTAAAAGTTTAGATCTCTGCTTCGGGTATTTGTGGGACTATTTGATTTGTGGAGAAACAAGAAATCCAGGACCATATGGTCCTTAATGATTTAGAACATAATGTGCAGATCTCACCACACACATCTATAATGATAATTTCATTTTGTCAAGGGCAGGTCATGTCTACTAAACCTGGTGAACTTTTTTGAGGTCTCTAGAGCCATGGATGAGGGCAAAATGGTGCATGCTGCCTACCTTGAATTGGCAAAGGGATTTGAAACAATACCTCACTCGGGTTTTATAGACAAAAATTGCAAGTTTGGGGATAAATCCCTATGCCACCTGATGATTAAACAAATGGCTTACAGATAGGACACATGATGTTAGGGTGAGGGAACCCAGCTCTACCAAGAGGCCTGTTACTAGAGGTGTCCCACATGGCTCAGTACTGGGACCCTTCTTGTTTGGAATATACTTCTCTGAAGTCAAGGAAAATGCAGAGGGATTTGGCTGACTAAATATGCTGATGACTCCAAGCTGGGTTAAATAGTTGAATCCCTAAAACATGTAGATATCCTCCAGGAGGATCTGACACAGATACATTACTGGTGTCACAGCCATGGCCTAAAACTCACTGCAAAAAAAATGCATAATTACACCATTTGGGAAGACAACCACCCCTGCAAGTTATAGCATTAATAACACTCCCCTAAGAGTAGACATAGTGGTAAGGGACGTGGGAACTCAGGCTGACAGTAACCTGAACTTTTATCAATTTATATCTATGGTGGTGAGAAAATCCCTGTATGTAGCACAACTTATAAGTAAGGGTATGGCATCTAAATCTAAAGAGATCATAGCTCCACTACACTCAGCCCTAATAAGACCAATAATTAAGTACAATGCACCATTATGCATGTACATGGCCAGGAATTTGCAATAGCTGGAGAGGTCAAAAGAATACAGGATATAACATATATATATATATATATATATATATATATATATATATATATATATATATATATATGCAGACTGCATTAAAGCCTTGTCTCTGTATTCAGTTTTGTAGAGACTACCGAGGGGCAATCTATGCCTAACATACAAGACCTCCAATCCTGTCCTGATGGAGCTGCTGCACATTTTCAAAATGAACAGCACTAGAATTACCCAATCTAAGGATCTAAACCTTGACCTTTTGGAGGGACAGTAATGTGTCTCTGAGATTACCCCTTCTCTGGGATAGACTCCCAGTTCATGTGAAGCAGAGCTCTTCCCTCAGCCTATTCAAAAGCAGCTTGGACCAATGGATGGGAAACTGCAAATTCATCCCTGGCTTGTTGACTGTGTCTCTTATGGAAAGGGGCTGCTTGTAGGTGCCCTAAGGTACGGGGATATAGCAAAGTAATTTTAGTCTGTAGGCACTGATAAATGGGAAAATTGGAGCATGAACGGCTAAGCTTAAAAAGGATCTTGGGCCATTAACGTAGTAACCTCGTTTGATCCTATGATCCTAGAAGATACTAAATAAAGGAATATTGCATCTAATCTTTTCTGGCGGTTTGGGGTTTTTAATCCAGTGATCTTTTTAGTTGGGAACTTTTGCAGACTTTCTAATTGTTCAATATATCTAATGATGTACATCCCAAAGGGAGCCCTGTATTTAATAAATGGCCTAATCAATACTGAATATAAAGGGACAGTGACTTCTTTAGATCTGGACTACTGTTGTTGTTTGATGCTCAAAGGAGAGGGAGTTATCAATCCAAGTTGCAAGGTCTTTAATAATTTTCTCATTTTGAGTGGGGTGTTGTCTGTGTTATAACCGAGTGTGGGATTCTTTACAATGTGTGGCAGTATTGCACTCAATATAATTATATTAATACTTAATACTTTTGACCACATGCATGTAAATGAGGTCATGTACATGTTACTTCTGTATCTGCACCCTGATAGCAAGCATTTCTACCCCTTACTGCAGTCTTGCCCTTCCTGTGGTCAGAATAGTGAGCTGACCTATATTGTAGCAATATTAATACAAGATATGTCTGTTCCTTAGAGCTGTGTTTGCAATTCATCCGATACAGAGCTCTAGTTTTTCAAGCTGCTTGTATTCTATTTTCTCTTGAAGCCTTATTTAAGACAAGGTATCAGTGGACCACTGAGTTTAAGAAATGCAATTGATGTTTCAACAGCTGTAGACTCATTTTCCTTTTAGTATACTAGATGCTACATGGATACGGATGCAATCAATTCGTCTGTAGGTACTGCTTAAACTTACTACATACTGAGATGGCATACCTAGTAATATTAAATTAAAAACATTTGCTACCAACTGTTATTTTCAAATAAAGAACACTCAGACTAATGAATGGAGTGGAGAATGGCCAACTGTGAAATTGGAAGATGATCTATAGTAATCTAAAATGTTCACAGGGGGGCAGATCTGGTCAAAGAAACCCAGGGCCAATTTTCACACTTGGAAACTTGAAAATATGCTGTGCATTTATTATCATGCAAACAGTATTATACAGGATGTAGTTTCTCTTTACATCCTCAGAGCAGTGAGCAAATTTAAAGGAACATTGCTGCTAAAAATAAGCTGCAGCATCTACTACATTTTATTTTATTTATTTATTTATTCTACATTTGTTAACCGGGGGTGTCTGACTGAGCCAAAAAGGCCCTTTTTCAGCATAGGCCCGGAGAGAAAAGCTCCACAAAGAAAAATTACACACACATTTAGTTATTTAGACATGATCATTAGACATTAGAATACATCTGCAAATATGTCCATTTAGGAGAAAAATGGAGCCTAACTGTGCACAATTCTAAATGGTGGTTTAAGATAATATATTACAAAATAAGGTGCATACTACAATTGTTTCACCAAGAATTGCTAAATAATATAGCAAAAAATTTAGGATTTAGATGCATAGCTATTTCTTAGGTTGTTGTCCAGAAGACCCTAGCCCAAATACCTTGTTGCCCATAAACACTGACTATTTAAGTAAACTGCTCAAGTTAACACTGTATGTAAATAAGGGCATCAAACCCTAAACCATAGGAACTAAAGCTGACAGTCTTAACCCTGTGCACATTCTGCTAGACTGCTACTTTATGCTTAATTTTACAACCATATAGTGAAAAAACACATTATACAGGGAGATCTTTGGATCTTCGGTAAATTTTGATTGTTTTGAAGACTGTTATAGAAAGTTTTTTTTTTTTTATATAGGTTCATAGGTGTGTACTAGGCTAATGGCCCTGGAGCCTTTACAAGCCTAGCCCATATGATTACCCTGGCATTGTGCCAACTGGCCTTAGTTTCCAGTGCCTCTGTTGAGTAGAGCCAATAGAGTGATCCCCGGAGTAAATTTTCTATTTCCCATCCACTCATCAAGATTTCCCTTGAAGAGGGCCAGTGAGGTGCTCCGTTTGACATGCATGGGAAGTCTATTCCATAGCTTGGGCAGTCTCTGGTTTATGAACCAGTCCCTCCAGCATGTTCTGTTGATTGTGGTTATGAGGTTGAGGTCTCTGGAGCATGTGGTCTGGAGAGATTGGGATTTCTTTAGATGTAGCACTTCTAACAGAGCTGGGTCAGACATGGCTTTGTAAGTCAAGCGGAGATCGCCCCTAAGTAGGCAATATGAGACCAAGAATAATTGGAGTTTTTTAAGTCTGTCCATTTAGGACAAGTCTTTAAGGCCTAGGATCCTCTTTGTGAGGTACTTTTGTGGCCTCTCCAGTTGTTGCAGGTGTCTAGTGAGATACATTCCAAATGGGGCATTGTACTCGATGATTGGCCTAATGAGGGAAGAGTAGAGGGAGACAATGGCCTCTTTCTTCCTGGATACAAAACCGTTAGTAATGAGATGTGCCACATAGAAGGACTTTCTGACCACTGTGGCAGTGTGGTGGTCAAACGAGAGGGTGCTGTCAACCTGTGCTCCCAGATCTCTTATAACACCTTTTGTGTTCAGTGGACTACCATTAATATGGTAGTTCATGGGAACTGGGTTTTTCACAAAGGGGATGACAACGCATTTTTTGGCATTGAGCTTAAGGCCATGGTTCTGACACCAGTCGTTGACTCTTTATTTCAGATATATCATAGTTATTGTAGGTCTGAACAGTACATCTTCATACATAGTACAAATAAATCTTGAGGTTATCAATGATACAGTTAGCTGCAATATGAATGCAAACAATCTTACATGCAAACATCATAGTTAAGTTTTAAAGTATCGTGGGTTACCTATATAAAGTTGGAACATATCCAGATGTCAAACAATGGGTCATTATTCATAGAGCACCTGCTTCAGTATAGCACAGTGCTACTATAGACAGACTCTAGCCAGACTCCAGCAGACATGAATAACTAAGTAGGGATATAGACCATATTTAGCCAGATAATTGCACTTCAGGGAGCAGCAAGTTTATAAAGAAAGGCTAGGTACTCTCCTCGTGCCACATTGTGTGTGAATAATGAGAGACATAACAGGTAAACCATGCCAGCTGTTGCTATGTAATCCTAAAGAAAAACAGATAGAAATTGTGAAAATCCTGGGAACATATGCCCAGCAAGCTGTTACCCTATTGGTTCACTGAAAAGGGTGGAAAAGGGAGTATAGATATTCAAGAGAGGGAGTGTAGCAAGCAAAACTAACACACAACAGGAACACTATAATATAAAACAGGATGGGGGTAGTAGGCTACATATTTTGTTGTAGAGAAACACACCCTGTGTTATATATAAAGAGATGGAAGGGAAGGGAAGAGAGGAGGAGTGAAATGAAAAAGAGAGAGGAATGCTTGGGAGGGAAGCCAGTTGTGAAAAACAGAAACACTTAGAAGACAATAAGTGAACACGGATGGATATGGACACACAAAGGATTGATATAAGATATCCATAAGCAAACAAAGGGTAGACAAATATCTGGGGATAGGATGGTGTACAGGCAGACTGAAAACTGCTGCCAGGCACAAAAAGGGCTTTAATAGGACCCAGCAGGTGATGATCCAGGATCTGGGTGGCCAGTGGCATAGATTATGCCTCCCTCTGGGGGCTTGATATCTTCAGCCACCTGCTACCACAAGTCTGATACCCACTGCAGCAGGGGTTGCTACATGGTGACCTAGTTGGCCACTGCCTGGCCAGCTGCTGCCTCCAGTATATGCTGCTGCTGCTGCTGTACCAGGACAATGGTCAGCAGCTACAGCAAGCTACCTACCTGGGATGGGTCAAAACTCTCTTTTACCAACCTCTGCTGCAGCCTCAGCCAGGGGGGATAATTGGGCGGGATCTAAAATAACTGTGGCTCTGGTAGACCATGGTGACCTGCAGAAAAGAGAAAAAATAGAAAGCATGACATTTAGAGCCACTGGTGTTATGGCAGATTTAATCCAAGGGAAGATATACAATGTAATTCACTGGAGGGCATACAATGTAACTAACAATTCCTACTGCCTCCTCTTGCAACTAGCAGCATTCTTTTTATATTCTGTTAGTGCTGAAAGACAAAAGCGATTTGCAAATAATCTTATGTCACATACAAATGTGACTGAGATGAGATGGCTGAGTAAACGTACAGCTCCACATACACATACAAGCAAATAGAAGCCAGAAATTATCTCCATAGCCCAATTCAGAACTACAGCACCATGTGCATGTCCAAAGAAGGAGTAAGAGTCAGGTGCCCATGGTGTAAGAGAGCAATACGCCCTACCACATTTATGCACAAAGTAGCAGAGTAAGCGACACTGACGTTAGCTGCACTGAGACAGATGCAGATAAACTAATACAGTGACAAGCTTTGATGCAGAAACATGAAATGGTGGGTACAACTCTTCATTATCACAGCCCTATGCCCTGCCTCACAAAACAAAACAATGCTACAATGAAACAGCTGCTACCTACAGCCCACATAACACATTCACGGTCATCCACAGCAGCCAGCCTAGAATACTTAGGGATCTGTCCTTGAATAAAAAAATAGAGCAGGAAAAAAACAAGCAGCAAACTCATTCGAATAAATTGAAACACTTTCTGGCAATATAGAATCAGCAGGTTTATAGGAAACAGAGCCCATAAGAGGTACACAGTGGTTTATACTACTGTATCAAGGGATAAGTTAGTGGTATTTCACATACCTGAATATCTCCATGTTGAATATCTCCTGTTACAGCAAGGCAGTGTGGTTATCAGTAATGATAAGTATTGTTTATGATGACAACATTCTCAGTGTTAACATGAGTTTTCTCCAGGTGGTCTGGTTTCCTCCCATATTCCAAAGACATGCAGTATATGGACTAAACATTCTAAAGTGGCCATTTATGTAAGTGCATATGAGTGCGTGTATATGTGCGTGTTTGTATGTAGTATGGAAAAATGACAACAGCAGGACTCTAGTTACCTGGTACTGTAAACATTTTCTCTAGGTCTTGGTCACTGTTGATGTGACACCCCAGTCCGATGTACAAAATGGAAAATGGAGTTAGATGTCAATGCTGATGTCAGTGTACTTGCTGCAGTACCCTATGACAATCATGTACCTGTTCGTGTACAATCTTAGCTGGGGATGGCAGTCCACAGAAACAGAACAGCCAGCCATCCTCTTCTTTTCCAGTCTGCACTAGGTTGTGCTACACCACTGTGATATCTTCTGTGTCCGGTCTTTGCAGTAAGAATATTAAACATAACAGGGGTTACAATTTATGAATGTGCTGCCCTGTAAAAGATTCCCACACACAAGCATGGACTGCCCCCCTGCACCTCACATACTGTGCACCCTACCACAAGGAAGGCTGCAGAGGGCATCTGTATGCTGTCATTGCTATCCTACCCTGGCTGTCAAGCCATCCGTGCACATGTGTGCCAACACATGCACTGTCAGGGATGCCTCTATAATGTACAACTTGGACTGGATCCCTGTGTGTTACATCATCATCAGTCTCCTTTTTCCCATTTTTTACATGGAGTCAAGGTATTGTGCCTTCTTTGACACTCATACCTGACTGTTGCAAGTCTTTTCTCACACAGTCCATCCACCTTTTGCTGGACATCCTTGTTTCCTCTTGCCGTCTTCCTTCATAGCTCTCAACTCTCCAGATTTTTGCAGAATGCCCAGATATTTGACTCATATTTTTGGTCTATTTCTCTTAAAATTGTAGTTTGGAAAATCACTGGAAAATCATTGAGAACCATAAATGCATACATACATACACATATTTCAAGCAGGGGTATTAATGCCCTTCTAGCTTGCCAATATCCCAAAACATGTGTTCCTATAATAAGTGTCCAAGCTGCTCTTAGAAATATCTACACTAGTACTTGCTTTAATTTAATTTGGTAGTCTGTTCCATGCGTCAGTGACTCTGTCAGAGAACCAATTAGTACACTTCTCATTCCTATAGAATCTACTACATAGGCTGTCTGATGATTCTGTAGTACTTTTTGATAACCCCAAATATTCCCAGAGCTTGTCTCTAAATGCCTTATATACCTGAATAAGATCTCCTCTTAGATATCTGTAAGAGACACTGTACACATTCAGATATTTTAGTCTTTCGTAATAACTTCAATTTTCACATCCACAGATGCCCTTGGTGTATTTCTGCTGTACTCTTTCCAGTTTACTCATGCTTGTTTTCTTATAGGGTTTCCATGTTGTTATTCCATACTCATGTTTGGGACTAATGTAACTTAGAATGACATCATCATTTGAGATTTCGTAGACTTTGTAAATCGTTTCATACAACTTATAGTTCTATAACTATTGTTAACCAGTTGGTTGATATGATTAGAAAACCTCATAGCTGAATCTACCCATATACCCAGGTTCTTAAATGAGTCTATAGTTTCAATCACTGTATGCTGTTTTAAATATTCACCTTTCAATTTATGTCTCCCAAATCTCATATGCTTAGTTTTTTATGTATTTCTTAGCATATTATTCTCCTGTGCCCAAATGGTTAATTTAGTCAAGTTATTTTGCAGACATACCTTATCTGTAACACATGTGATCAGTTTATCCAATTTCAGGTCATCTGCATATAGACTGTAGAACAACTCAGATGAAAAAGTTAGATCAGAAAGATACAATCTAAGGAAGTAAGGGCCTAGTGTGGGACACCCTGGCTGTAATCAAGGATTTCACCTGTCCAGTTGCTGTATGATACTTGCCATGTCCTGTTTGTAAGCCATGCAGTTATCCTTCTTATCAAGAGTACATCGATACCTAGTTGTACTAATTTATTGATCAGTGTATTGTGTATGACCCTGTCAAATGCTGAAGTTAAATCTATATAAATTACATCACAGCACAACTTTTCATATGGTTTCAAATCACAGCCTATCCAGTTCTAACAATAATTTATCCACTATTACTTTCTCCATTATTTTTACACAACATGAAAGCAGACTTAATGGTCTATATAAGTCTGGGTTTGTCCTACTCACCTTTTCCATTAAAGACAAGTTTAATAAGTGCATGTCTCCAGTCTCGAGGAATATCCCCATATTTATATGACCTAGTGAATAAGAGATATAATGGTACCATAAGTTCTTGCTGAAGTGTTTTCAGGTCATTGTTACTAATTCCGTCTCCTCCCTGTGCTTTCTTTGGATCCAGTTTGCACAGTTCTTTTTCAATATAATCTAATTTGATTCCAGTATCTGGGGTTACCTGGATGTCACTGGGACAATTGATCACTCTTTTTGTGAAGCCAAACTGTTTTACATAAGATTTTGTAAATATATCTATAATCTATGTCTGAGAATAAATTTTACAATCTGCACACAGTTTATCTATTTGCATGTCTTTACTCCTTCCACATCTTATGCATCGATAAAAAGTTTTTTTATTATGCTCAATATGTATAAATTTTCTTCAAAATGTTATTGATCTTGTCTCACACTATGCTTAATCTTTTTGTCCAGCTTATTTATTTCAGTTTCAAAGCTGCAGTTGGACCTCTCTTCCATTTCTTATATTTGTTGTCTCTCACCTTAATCAGATATCTTGTTCTTATGGAAATATATCCCCCTGATGTTGTATGGCTAAATCCTGATGTTAAACATTTTTTTTTGCACTCAAAGAATTTCTTTCAAAACTTTCCACATTCCATTAGTAGTTTTTCCACTGAATACCTCACTCCAGTTAGTTTTAAATAGTGACTATTTTGCTTCCATATAATCTGTAATTAACCTTCTGTGCATTGGTTTAGATTTCAGTTTAGCAGAATTATCTAGCAACAAATTAACCTTTATTACCCCATGATCACTGCACATCAACGGTAATAAAACTTGAGTTGAAGTAACAGTAATTTCTTTAGGAATACAAACAATGTCTAGTATATTCCATCTGTGCCCTGGTAGTTTTTTTGCCATCTGAAGGAATTGTTGTTCCTGAATATATGTTGTAAATAATTTCCTTACTAACATTGTTCAATCAATATTATTGCAGTCTGTTTCTGGTAAATTTAAGTCCCCACTAATATTATTCTTCCCTCCTGTATTTCATGCAAGAAATGTATGAATTCCTCTAGGCTGTCTGCACTTGACTTTGGTGGTCTATATTCTCCAACAATTGTTATATGTTCCAGGGCTGTCTTTATTGTCACAGTTACACAGTCTATAGTATTGGTGTTATCATTGAACATGTTATAATCATAATCAGGCTACAACCCTTACCACACTTTTCAGCCACAAAACCAGGACCGAAACATTAAAGGTGGAGGAGTGTCCATATTCACCAAGGATATTCACACCACCAGGCTAGTGGCCCAACACAATGTGTCTGAAATTCTCCAGGTGCAACTAACATTAGGTAAGACTGCAATCCAAACTGTAGCTTGCTACAGATCCCCCACCATGCCCCAAGATTCTCACTATATATTTTTAAACATACTGGAAAATATTAAGATACAACCAAACACTCTAACACTGGGTGATTTCAACTACCCTGCCATTAACTGAGAAAATTACTCGTGTACCAACACCTTTGCCCAACGGTTCTTAGAATTCATAAATTCCAGTGCCCTGAATCAACTAATCCATAGTCCCACCAGGGGCTCCAATATCCTAGACCTGGTCATTACCAACATGGGAAATCAATGCTCCACACCTATGGTCACCCCCTCATTGGTCAGGTTTGACCATAAGGTAATCACTCTTGACATTCATATCCCTCTGCTACCCTCCCCCCAGTAAGGAAACCTCTGTAAAAAACTTCTCCAAAGCCAACTTCATGCTCCTCAAGTCAGAAGTGACAAACCTCGTGACACACATGCAGAGGGGAATTGAAATTTCAACTGCTAAATCCTACACTAAGGCACTGTACATGCAGATCCACTCGTGCATGAATTGTGCCATCCCAAATAGAACCAAGATGCTCTCCTCCAAAAAAGGAAGCCAATCTGGTGGTCCCCTGTCATAAATAAACTTTACAACAAAAGGAAGAAATTGTTGCAGAAAAGAGGAAAATCCCAGGATGCAAAAAACTCACTTACCAACCTCATTAAGAAGCTGAGATCCCTCATAAAATCCTCCAAAGCTAGTTACAGAAATAAAATTAACAAAGATTCCAAAGACAACGACAAGGCATTCTATAGCTATGTCAAGAATCTAAATGGCAATGCTCAGATCCGCTCTGAGCTACAACAGAATGGCATTAAATATACTGATCCCAAGGATATTGCCAATATCCTGGCAGATCGATTCAGTGCCAACCTCAGCCTTAAAGGCGCCATCTCAATACTGAAAGATTGTCAAATTCCGGTAATAACGACCACACAGGTAAAAAACGCACTCTCTAAAGTGAAGAATACAGCATCCATGGGACCAGACGACATCCCGGGCTGTGTACTACATGAACTAAAAAATGAACTGGCACCTCACCTAAGTGTCATGTTTAATCATAGCCTCACCTCAGGCTTCTTGCCCACTGAGTGGTGCACAGCTACAGTTATCCCACTCCGCAAGGGGGGATCCATCTTGGATCCTGGGAACTACCGTCCCATCAGTCTGATGAACCTGATCTGCAAGGCCATGGATCATAATATCATGGAACTTATAAACAAAGACATTGGCAACCTTCAAACACTGGACCTCACACAGTTTGGGTTTGTGAAGGGCCGATCTTGTATCCTGAACCTGATTAACTTCTTTGAATCAGTCTCCAGAGCTGTGGATGAGGGAAAGGTGGTCCACACAGCCGATCTGGACCTCGCCAAGGTCTTTGACACCATCGCCCACTCTGGAATCATAGATAAACTTACTAAGCTGGGCATAAATCCCTACTTCACTCGATGGGTTGCCAACTGGCTTACTGACAGAACCCACACTGTAAAAGTAGCCGACTCCAAATCCAGCTCCAGACAAGTGACAAGTGAAGTACCTCAGGGTTCAGTCCTGGGACTGCTCTTGTTTGGCATCTACTTCTCTGAAGTACAGGCCAGCACTAAGGGACTCTGGCTAACAAAGTTCGCAGATGACTGCAAACTGGGAGCCATTACTGAATCCCCAAATGATGTTTATATTCTACAAAATGGCCCTGCAGAAACAGATGCTTGGTGCCAGAGCCATAGGCTCAAGCTCAATGCCAAGAAATGTATAGTTATCCCCTTTGGGAAAAACATGTACCTGTGAATTACCACATAGATGGCAGTACACTAAATACTGAAAGTGTGATAAGAGACTTAGGGACACAGGTGGACAGTGGTCTCACCTTCAATAACCACATTGTCACAACAGCCAGGAAATCCTTCTATGTGGCACACCTCATCACTAAGGGCTTTTCATCCAGAAAAAAGGAGGTCATTGTCCCACTGTACCCATCCCTCATTAGACCCATTATAAAATACAATGCCCCATTTGGTATGTACCTCTCAAGACATCTGCAACAACTGGAAAGGCCGCAGAAATACCTCACTAAAAGAATCACAGGCCTAAAGCAGATGCCCTATGCTGACCATTTAAACAAACTCCAGCTATACTCTGTCACATATCATCTACTAAGAGGCGATCTCTGCTTAACATACAAGGCCATGTCAAACCCAGAGCAGTTGGACATGCTACACTTAAAGAAATCCCAATCCCTCAGAGCCACATGCTCCAGGGATCTAAACCTTGTCATCACAATGAACAAAACATGCTGGAGGGATAGGTTCCTGACCCAGAGACTCCCCAGACTCTGGAATAGACTGCCCATACATGTCAAGCAGAACACCTCTTTGGCCCTCTTCAAATGGAACCTTGACAATTGGATGGGAGATGGGAAATTCACCCTGGGGATCATGTCAGTAACCTTGCTAGACAGGGGTCCAGGAAAGTAAATATTGTAGGAAGAAATAGCCAAGGAATTGTTATGGCTAGGCTTGTACAGGCCCTAGGGCCGATAGCCTAGTACCAACCTATGAACCTATGAATCACAGGTCTCATAACTATCTTTAATCCCTATCATAACACCTCCACCTGATATTTTTTTTTAGAATGTCTGTTACAGTAAAAACATTTATACCATGACAGAACTGGAATCCAGTCATTGTTCTTTAGCCATGTTTCACAAAAAATAACAACATCAATCTTGTGGAAATGTACTAACAGTCAGAGAATCCTTACAGCTGATGTCATTTATACTGACATGAGAATAAAAATGGATCCGTACTTCCTTACATTAAGGTGTTCCAAGGCTTGTCTCACATCTTCTATTTTTGTTCCAGGCAAGCATAACACTATTTGATGTTCATTATCTTACTGCAAATAAAGTATCAGTTCCTCTAATAATTAAATCTCCAATTACAAGAATATCTTTGCTGGCCATCTCTGAAAAATCTTCAGCTTTTAATACAGTAATATCTGCTCTATAAATTTTTATGAAGGATTGATCTTCATCACCGTTAGTCTTAATAATCCCACTGTTTCATTGTGTATTAAATTGTCATCCACCTGGTATTGTAAATCCACAGCTTGAGCTATGTAGTCAACATCTGTCTTTCTCTTCCTTTTCTTAACAGTAATGTTCTTCAATTCTTTCACGTTTAGTTTTGATTTCTTCCTTTTCACCTGCCCCTTGCCTCTTTTTTCTTCCTTCCCTTTTGGTAAAATGATGCCTTTTTCTGTAGACTGAACGTTTTCTGATAGAAAAATATCATTCTCTGTAACTCGTATGTTGCATAACAAAGCAGTGTCCTTTTTAGTATGTATTTTCTTTCTTTTATAGTCATTAATCAGTTTCTTTTTCTTCCTTGTTATTCTTTATGAATTTCTTTCTTTCTTTCTTTCTTTCTTTCTTTCTTTCTAAACAAATCAGATCCTCAGACTGCTGAATACTTGCATCCAGAATTCCAAAGTTGTCAGGGGCATCGTCTTGTTTCATAGGGGTTAAATGACCTTTGCAGACAATAAATGCATGATTTCCTAAATGTGTTCTATTTGTTCTTTGCCTAACATTACTTATTTCACCAGTCCAGTCATTAATATATGAAATAATAGTTCTCTAAGGCTTAGGGTTGCCACCCATCTGTTTTTTTTTTCCGGACTATCCGGAAATCAAACTTATTCCCCGGTAGTCTGGAAAACTGTCGAAAGATTTTACTCTTCTAACATATTCTGGAAGAATCACACCAAGTTCTTGTAAGCAAGTAAAACAGCTTTATTTTACATGCATGGAGACCTGCCACATGATAGTAATATGCCAGCAGTCTGGCTACTTGTACTTTAAGTTCTCCTTATATAGACCCTCCTGCACGTACATACACGTAGCACAGAGGACTTTCATTAAAATTGATAGTTTGATTACTTGTTTTTACCAGCCAGTACCACAGTTATTCTTGCACCATTAACTTTCTTATCAGCAGTTTAAGATTAACTCCTGCATTCCTCAGTGATCAACATTTTCCAGAACATTTCAGTTTGCACGCAGTGAACATTTTTCTGCTTAACCCTTTAAATACAGAATACAAAATATGTTGACTTCAGTATTTTTCCACATTTCCCTTACAACATTTTGTATACTGTTTATTTTACACAATCCCAGATACGTTGTATACCTTCTCATAATCAGAGAAATATGCTTTTGTAGCATTGGCAGAGATAACCTTCGATATTATCATTTTGATACATGGTATGCAACAGCAGCCAAGCAGCAAAAATATGATTGCACCAACACATACAGCAATTAAAATGTTCATCAACACAGAACCCCAGTTTCCAAACAGATTTTGGAAAAAGTCAGTCAAGGGGTTTGGACCAGGTTTAGTCAGTTCAGAAACTTGTTGAATTATTTCAAGATGGCTCTGAATCGCGTGCTCGTTATCAGGAATGAACGAGCAGCACTCCTCGTGTATCAGAGCGCAAGTACCTCCTTTCGCCGCTAGGGTGAAATCGAGCCATACGGTTCTGCAACACTACTGTTCTCATCGCGTTAATTCGTCCGTCACCAATTCTAGCGCTGAAAATGTCGCATTACTCAGAGTCTCTAACAGTTTTGACAGTTTTCTCAGTTCCCAGATGGATTTTACTGTCCCATATGCTGGCAAAATACCAGCCCAAGCAATTACATCATCGCCTAGGTCCATATGTGAGAGTCCTTTGCTGCAAGCGTGTGCCAAGTCATGGTGATAAATCCATGACGCATCAATGTTACCAACGGGATTAATAGGTTTATTAAGAGAACGTGCATTTCGTATTTTACCTTGAGGCAACGCATTTGCGTGCCTGATAGCTGGTATCAGATATCCCAAAAACAACTTCCTGACCAGCCATATGGTAACCATTTATATGCTTTCCTACCACAAATAAAATAACAATCATTTGTTTTGATGGTAATATTGGTTGCAAATTCATAACTCCCATTTGGCTTTAGCCCTTAAATAACAGGCCATATACATACAGCATTTTTCAACAAAACTAATATCATTTACATTGATGTCTTTTTATAGCTCCAAACTTGGTCTCACACTGCCCTTCTAGGGTACAATTATGAACTATTGTCAAATTACATTGGCTCAGCCCCACCTTAACTTTACCAATCTTTTGAAAACACACTGTTCCATTTTGGCCCCAGAAGAGGCAGCCACCTTGTCTCTCAGTGGTACTTCTGTGGTTTCAAACAACAAACTATTCCAAGTATCATTTATTCCCAGAGGGGCTGTCCCTAACATTAAGCCACTGTGTACAGTAGGTATTGCAGTACATACCCAACAATTTGAGACATTCATTGAGGATGCATATGCATATTTAATCGCTTGATATGTATTAAAGTTTGGATGCCAGCTGGTGTGTTTGTCTCTTTTGAATGGCTAGCTTCATTAAAAGACAGAAATGTCCAAAACAGAAATATTACAATCACAATAGTTATAAACAATAAAACATTGCAATAGAACCATTTTCTCTTATTCTCATTATTGTCCTTCATGATTGCTGCTGTCTGTTTGTTCCTCAGGGGAACTCAAGTCTTTATTTAACTTAAAATGTTTTATGATTTTGCAGTGCGTTAGGTGGATCCATGAGGACCTTTCTTTAATCCGAACTGCTGTTGGAGTTGCGATTAGCACCTGGTAGGGGCCCTCCCATTTGGGGATGCCCAATTCTTGCGTTTTATTTTGATCCAGACCCACTCGCCGGGTCTGATTTCCGTGATCTTGTCGTCTCTTGAACCTGAAAAACAATCATTCGTTAAACAGCTGTTAGTATTGGTCAGCATTTTCCTCATGTACTCAGCTATCTCCTCACCCCCTCACGTTCCGCAGGCAACAACTTTTGCCACTCCGGCACGTAATAAGGTCTCCCATACAACAACTCGAATGGGGTGACTCCTTTTGAGGTGGGAGTTGTGCGCATGGAAAGGAGGGCTAGAGGTAGACAGGTAATCCAAGACTGATGTGTCTCGGCCATGAGTTTTCTCAACTTGCCTTTTAGAATGCCGTTATGGCGTTCCACCAACCCTGCTGACTGTGGGTGGTAGGCACAATGGTGTTTCAATTCAATTTGGAAAACTGTAGACAGTTTCTGTATGATCTGATTGACAAAATGCGTGCCGTTGTCAGAGTAGATGCGTGTAGGAAGTCCAAAGTGCGGACGATGTGATTGACCAAAATTTTAGCCACTGATTGAGCATCCGGATGTGTCACCGGAAAAGCCTCAACCCACTTAGTAAATGCATCTACTATTACTAACACAAACTTCTTTAGTTGTGCCGGGGTCAATTCGATGAAGTCCATACATATTGTATGAAAAGGATAGGGGGGTGTTGGAAATGATGCCGGAGCAACTCTGACCCCTCCCCCGTGGTATTTAGCACATACTATGCAGGACAGACAAAAACGTTTTGCATATGCAATGAAACCCTTGGTCTAAAAGGTAAGGTGGATAATTCTAACCATAGCTGCAGGGCCCAGATGGGAAGGGCCATGCACAACTAGTGCTGCATACCTAAAAAGATTAGTAGGCAAAACATATTTATTATCCGGTCCCACATAGATTCCTTTGTTCTGCCTAACACCATACCTAGTCCAGCGTTGTTTTTCCTGTACTGTGCTAAGTTCCTGCATGACTTGTAAGGTTTGCAAATCAAATTTATCTGTTGGTTGTAATTCTGTAGGTGTGGTTTCAAGTGAAAAGGTACTGGACATAGCTGCCTCTTTGGCTGCTTTGTCTGCTAGGGCATTACCAAGTGATACCGGGTCCTTAGCACGGTATGAGCAGCGCATTTACAGATGGCCAAACCCGTGGCGTTGGACGGCTTGTAGTAATTCAAGGATTAGGTCTTTGTGCATAATGTCTTTCCCGAGGTTGTAACCATCCCCCTATTTTTCCATTGCTGAGCAAACACATGCACCGTAGAGAAGGCATATTGACTATCCGTATAGATAGTGACATTCCTGTCCTCTGAAAGGAGACATGCCCTTGTCACAGCAATCAGTTCCGCTGCTTGAGCGGATAAGTTCCCGGGGAGTGGTCTTGCCTCTATTATCTGAGTTGCAGTAGTAACTGCATACCCTACCTGCATGGTGCCTGTTTCTGTTTTGCGTGCTGACCCATCTACAAACAGTGTCCAGTCCGCATGTAGTAAGGGTTGATCTTTAAGATCCGGTCATGGTAGAACTTTAGAATGTATGAGATCTAAGCATACATGCGGAATACTGTCTTCAGCAACAGGTAGCAATGTCGCTGGATTTAAGGTAGTGCATCTCTCAATTGTCATGTGTGGCTGCGATAACAGCGTAGTCATACAAGATAAATGTCTGCTAGGTGACAGAAATGTTAACTTGTCCTGCAGAAGGATGACTGCTACAGAGTGCGGGACTTTTAACGTAAGATCATGGAACAATACCAACGTGGCAGACGCTTGTACCGCCAAAGCGGCTGCAATTACTGCTTGCACACAGTGTGGTAATGCTCGTGCTACTGAGTCTAATTTGCTAGAGTAAAATGCCAATGGTCTTAACTTATCTCCATACATTTGCATTAAAACAGATGTCATAAATCCCTGCTTGCAATCTACAGTCTGTATAAAGGTCTTACTGTAATCTGAAACCCCAATGTTGCTGACCCAGCTATCAGTTGCTTGATCCTAGTAAATGCCTGTACTGCCTTGTCTGTCCAGTGCAGCAAATCTTTGCCGCCATCGGTATTGCAAAATTAAGTCTGATAGCGGGTGCACTTCTTCGGCGTAGTTGGGAATCCAACTACGACAGAAGTTCGTAATGCCTAAAAGGACATCATTTCTTTTTTTTGTAGTTGGCATGGGGGCTTGTAAAATAGCATTCTTTCTGCTGTCATCTAATCGCCTGCCCTTCCCAGAGATAGTATAACCCAGGTAACGTACTTCTAATTTACGAAATTGTAACTTAGACTTATTTACCTTATGTCCTTCGTGTGCCAGAAAGTGTAGTAGTCGAATAGTCTCGGACTTACAGAGTTCTTCCGTAGTCGTGGCCAGGAGGATATCATCCACGTACAGCAGTAGGTGGCACCCTTGGGCTGGTTGGAACTGAGCCAAATTGGTGGACATCTCTTGTGAGAAGATGGTCGGACTTTCGCAGTATCCCTGCGGTAACCTGGTATAGGTAAAACGCTTGCCCATAAACGTAAATGCAAACCAAAATCTACTATCTTCCTGCAAGGGAATAGAGAAAAAGGCATTACTGATATCAATTACAGAAAAGTAGTTATCCGTTGGAAGGATATCGTTCAGCAGAATAGACGGATCCGGGACTATGGGGGCCCGAGGTACCACCGCGGCATTTATTGCCTGTAAGTCTTGTACCATCCTCCATGTCCCATCCGTTTTTTTTACTGGAAATAAGGGCGTATTACGGTGAGTCTGTGCACAGAATTAATACTCCAGCTTTCAAAAGTGCTGTGATTACTGGTAAAATGCCCTCCTCTGCCTTTCTGCTCAAGGGATACTGCCGTTTATGAGGTCTAAATTCTGACTTGGGTGTAATCTTTACCTGTCCTGCCATTCTAATCAGTCCGATATCGTGCTGACCCTGCGACCATAATGAGTTTGGAATCATCTGCAATTGAGATTCTTCCATGGGGTAAGGAGACATAGTCATAATGTCCCAGGGGATTGTATCGGTTTGTCTTCCCTGAGGTGCACGGTCGGTCTGGCTTGTGTAACCCAGTTAAGTTTTTGAACCTGAATGCCCTTACCTGCCAACTGTTCTGGTGTCCATCCTACCCATTCAGTTATTTTCTTACCCACGAGGTACCATGACATTCCTTCACCCTCCGTGACTGAAATATGTGTGGTTAATTCATTCTTATACAGCAGCTGCATATCCCTTGTAAGGCTACATGTGACTGCAGAATTACCTAGTGTGTCCCAAAAAGGCTATGCAATACTAGTTTGGTGACTTTAAAACTAAGAAATTTCTTTTCGTATTCTAAATCAGGTCCGCACATCTTCTGTAATACATTGTGCAATGTAATGGATCTGACACCTTCGGATTTGTTATGCCGTATTTGCTTAATGCCAAATTTGTAAGAGCCGTCACTACACTCTGGGGCCTGTCTCTATCAAATCATTACTATACCAGTAATGGAGATCTCCCTGCCCTCTAATAGCATTGCACTATTCAGTTCTATTCTCCTTGCCACCATCCCGTGGAGGTTGGGACGGCTGCTATACCGAACACTTGCATTAAATCTCTTCCTAGTAAATGTACTGGGCAGATTTTTGAAATTATTACTCGGAACCGTATGGTTTGGTTCGTCTCTGGGTCGGTAAACCACAGAGGTTTGGACAATGGCTCTTTGTAAATACGACCATTTGCTGCTTTTACAAGCACATATTCATCCGAGGTAACATCGGATGATATGGCAGTACTTCTGACTAACGTTCGTGAAGCCCCTGAGTCACAAAGAAATTCTATGTCTCGACCCTCAACTTGCAATGTGATCACTGGTTGGGATTCCAATTGCATAGTTGATGCTAGTGCTGTTAGATTTACCATTTGATATTTCTCATTTTCTGCCATTTCCTGTCCCCACCCATCGTCTTCACTTGTACCTACTTCCCCATTCTCACTTTCTTCTTCTTCCTCATACCCTCCATCTACGTCTTTTTGACCGTCATATAGTCAGGCGGTACCACCGAAAGCAACCATCAGTTTCTCCGGTCCTCTGCAATCTCTGGCGAAATGTCCTTTCTTACCGCACTTAAAACACTCCCCCCTCTTTTGCCTACCCTCGAAATCCTCAGAATGACTTATGCCTCCCCGTCCTCGTCCTCTTCCCCTGCCACGCCCTCTTCCGCGATTTGCGGAACCTTGAACTAACATTAAAGTTCCATCTTCACTAACTGTAAAAGTCTGGGCTTTTTTATCTTTTTTTTTCCTTCAGGTATTTCTCAGCATGTCTAGCATAATCCATAAGGGGCTGTAGACGCGCTGTCCTGTGTGTGATCATATGCTTTTGTATAAAGTTACCAATGGCTGTCTTGCAGCCCTTTAGGAATGCATTTTCAGTTGCTGTTCATAGGGCGAGTCATTTGCCTGATTTTCTGCCTTAATCAACCCACAATGAGCATCAAAACATTGTGTGAGACGATGTAGATAATTGTCTACGGTTTCGTCATCTGATTGAACGCATTGATTAATGCAAGTCCAATCTGCTTTGGGCTTCCAATGTTCTTCTATTTTATCTAGGAGAGTCTTTATTCTGGTTCTACACACTTCGGAGTTAAACGGCAAGGCTCCCCCTTCCTCTGGTAGCAGGGGGTCCCAAGTTCCGCAAATAAGGTGCCAATCAGGTCCTAGGATTTGCCTTATTACTTGTTCAAATTCTACAGCGTTTAATCTATAACTCATTCTCATGCCCCCTACGTCTGTACGGAATTTACGCATATCTACTTTTGGATGGGGTATCCCCTCTACCGCTTTTCGGATATCATCACGGGTCCACGATCGGTAGACCAATATGGTAGGACCCTCGCCTTCTGTGCCTGCTTGAGGATTTGCCACTTCTATCAGTGGGTATTCCTCTCCTTCCTGATCTACCTTCTCCTTAATTTTCCAGTGCCCTTCTCTCCTAATACTTCCGCTGCGTAAGTCAAGAGTGTTGGCAGGCTCTCTCTGTAATATAATACTTGGCGTGGGGGGGCCACTCACCGAAGCCTGGTATTGCGGTGGGTCCTGGTCGGGGGGCACCTCAATAACCTGTGCAGGGTCTGGATACTGGATGGGAGGGGCCGAGGGATTCTGGTGACTACGACTGACTATGGAAGTTTCATTATCTTCCTTTTGAACAAAGTACACATCTTTTCACTTGAATTACCACACCCTTTTTTCAAATTTTGTTCCTTATGTTTTTTATTTGCTTCCTCCAGCCATTTCTGTGCCTGGGGAATCCCTACCTTCTTTTGCTTCCTTGTCTTATTTCCTGCCTGTTTGCGCAGTAATCTTACTAGATTTTGACATTCTGATTTATTTAAACATCCACTAAACCCATGTTCTTTTTTCCATTTATCTAAATACTTTACATTCTTTGGGTGTAAATCAAACATAAACTTTTCATCTTCAGTTTTGTCGTCGCCTTTGGCGCAACTGGTTCCTGTTCCCATTTCTCTTATGAGAAACTATTCCTGTTCCTGAGATCTCTTGTATATGGAATCTATTCACATATACTCCTTATACTTTGAGAAAATTAAATTTCTCCCTTGACTAGTCCCTTAAAATTTAGACAAAAATTCCAATCAGAAACAACAAAACATAGCTTTTCTTTTTGCTTACCTTTGTGATTCCTCCGCCCTGTTTCGCTGCCACCTCACGGATTGAATCTGGAAAGAGTGACTGGCCTCTAATTTCAACCTGTTTCAGTTGGAGGTCTTTCATTCGAGGAGAGCCTGATCTCTCTCCACCTGCGCAGGTTTTCAGCCTCTCTTTGTTCGATTCGCGCGTGCAGGGGCCGCTAACGTTAGGCGCCAGTTATGTCGAAAGATTTTACTCTTCTAACATATTCTGGAAGAATCACACCAAGTTCTTGTAAGCAAGTAAAACAGCTTTATTTTACATGCATGGAGACCTGCCACATGATAGCAATATGCCAGCAGTCTGGCTACTTGTACTTTAAGTTCTCCTTATATAGACCCTCCTGCACGTACATACACGTAGCACAGAGGACTTTCATTAAAATTGATAGTTTGATTACTTGTTTTTACCAGCCAGTACCACAGTTATTCTTGCACCATTAACTTTCTTATCAGCAGTTTAAGATTAACTCCTGCATTCCTCAGTGATCAACATTTTCCAGAACATTTCAGTTTGCACGCAGTGAACATTTTTCTGCTTAACCCTTTAAATACAGAATACAAAATATGTTGACTTCAGTATTTTTCCACAAAAACACTGTACAAAAAGGAAACAGACTATCGAAGTTTGTAAATTGGTTGATTTACTATGCTTTTTTACAGAAAAGCATAGTCAATCAGCCAAAAGCACACAGCAGGAATGGAAAAAGTGGGCGTTTCCCCACCGGGTAATGTTGTTGTGATGTCACACAATGGGTGGAATGTGGGCGGGAGAGGGGGTGGGATGGGCGGGGTTACTTGTGACAGAAAGGGTGTGGCTTTACTCTGGTTTTAACCACATGAAAGGTGGCAACCCTACTAAGCCATGCCAATTGCACAATTGCAATCATAATCATTAAATCTAGCTTTACTTCTAACAATGGTAAGCAAATCATCCAACTTTTGACATGAGGAACACAGGTCACCAGTGTTATCAGCTGTTACCTTTAAATATGCATAGCATTTATTATACTGTACAAGACATTTATGCATTAGCAAACCATTAATTGCATACTCATTTAATTCATATTCAGCTTCAAACAAATAAAATATTGTAAAAGAATAATCAAAATCAGTAATCACAAAATTCCAAGAGAACTTAAATCATCTTCTATGACAAAAAAAATCACACGAGGAATATACAACTAAATACTAAAGAAAGTACAGTAAAGTTGTTCTGACCATACAAATTCTGCAAGCCAGACAAAAGTTATAATTCCTTTAAATCACTATCGCTCGCAGTCACATTTCTTTTTAATAGTAAAGATCAACAAATCATAAGTAGGATTGTTTAGCTATGCTCAGGATTTTCCTCTCTGCGGTCTATGTGAAGTTATAGCTGTCTAGGTCCCTTGGGGTGTCTAGAGCTTGCCTGTCTAAAACCTATCCCTTTCTAACAACTAACAGTGAAATTAAAGATAAAATAATAAAATGTTAATCAAAGTAAATCTTGTTAACAAGCTATCCTTTCCTTCCTACAAACAATGAAAAACAGTGATAAATAAAATATAAATTCAAATAAAACTTCTCTTACCTGTAAACTCCACAGTAAATCACAAACAAAGTAGGATTGTTTAGATATGCTCAGGACAGGCTGTAGTTAGAAAAAATGGCAAACATCTGATTTTCAGACTTTATATCCTTCAGAAACCTTATGCTAATGCAAAACATGTTATTCTATCAACTTTTTAAGTTTGTAAGAGCAATATTTAAAAAGTGTCCTTATTTTTGGGCTTTTGTCCCTCTATTAATTGTCTCTTTGTCCAGATTTCTTGCTCTAAGAGGTTGAGAGGTATGTGTCTGTCTCAAATCTTCTTCACCAGATTGTCTTCATTTTTTCTGCACGTGCCGAAACCAGCATAATCTGCTCTATTTGACCTTTTCAGCAATTGAAACTACTTTAACTTCTGCTCTTATGTCCTCATTTCTTCTTCTATCCCACAGTCCACACCCTGCCACCCATCTCAGGCACTTCCGCTCCATGACCTCTAGCTTCCTGAATTGCTCTGCCTTTATTTCCCAGGTTTCTATACCATACAGTAGTATGGGTCACACCACTGTTTTGTACACTTTACTTTTCAGCTGCTTCAGCATTCTTCTGTCATATACTATATCTGCCACTCTGCCCCATTTGGCTGCAGCCCCTCTGACCTCCTCTTTCAGGCATCCCTTCTCCTCAACCACCCCTTCTAGATAAAGCTGTTAACCTGTCTCACTATTTTCCCTTCTTTCTCAATTATCAGCTTCTTCTGAACTTCACCATTTGCTGCCATCACAATGATCTTATCTGTGCTCAGTTTCATCCCATGTGCCTTCAGTTGTGCATTCCATTCTTATCCTTTGCTGAAGCTCTTGCTCAGAGTCTGCCTGTAATGCCACATATCTGCTTACAGCAATTTCATCTGTCCCCTTTGACTTATTTGCTAATGTAATCCACCATCAGTATGAATAGCAGTGGTCTCAGAGCTGAACTCTGGTGAACACCCATTCCCACTGGGAGCCCTTCTGTGAGACCAAACACTGTTCTTACTTGAGTCATTGGGTCCTTTTACAAAGCTTGCTCTAACTCTACCAATGATTCTGTGACTTCGACCCACCACAGGACTGCCCAAATTAGCTTTCTTGAGACCTTGTCATGCCTTCTCCAAGTCTGGGAATGCCCAGCTGGACTCTTTCCTCATCTCTAGCTTCTTCTCAACTATCTGTCTCACAGCAAGCATTGGGTCAGTTGTGCTGCATCCTGATATGAATCCAAACTGCTCATCTCCCATCTTAATTTTTGCTACTATTCATTTATCATTCACTCTCCCCAGATCTTTCATGCAATGTAACAGGGGTTTGATACCTCTGTACTGCCCACAGTTGTGAATGTTCCCATTGTTCATGAACACTGGCACTAGTATGCTTATTCTCTAGTCATCTGGGGCATACCTTTCTCTTGACACTGCTATGAGTACCCTCTGGAGCCATTTCTCCCTTATGTCACCTAGCATATTTATCGGGTTCCTATCATTAGATCGAAGACGCATTTTGTCGAATGCGTCTTGGTCGAACTTCAAATGTCGAAACCACAGAATGACAAAGCGGCATATAAGCAAATTCTTTCCCTGGGAAAGAAGTTGCTTGGCCGCTTCTGTCACTTTACCGTTTTCAGCACTGTATTGCAATCTTGGAGTTGGTATATTTAAGTAGGGAGTGTGGGGGTGAAGCCTCCCACTTCATGCAATGTTTGAATGTGTTTTTTTTTTTTTTTGGGAACAGTTATTTTTTTCCCTGGGAAAAAAATTGTTGTTCTGGTAGTTTGATGTGTTGTGAATTCGAACTTTTGAGCTTGATATAACAACGCTCGATCATTTGATCATTCATTGTTATAATATAGACCCTGTTTATCATATCTGCTGTGACCTCATCTGAGACTGATGCTTTCCCTGACTTCATTTTCCTTAGTGTTATTCTTACATCTTCTATGGTGGGCTCTTCCTCTTCTATCATCATAGGTTGTGACTGGGGCTTGTACAGCTTCTGTGGGGGTTTACTTCATTCACAAGCTATTGGAAATACTCCTTCCATCTGCCTTTGATGTCCTGTGGACTGGTGAGCAGGCTGTTGCTGGCATCTCTTATGAAGGGTGTCTGACTATCTTCTTTATCTTTCTGTCTTTGCCTTGCAACCTGACATAGCTTCTTTGTGCCGTCTACTGACTTACTTTCCAGAAGCTGGTATTATGCATCTGATGCCTTGTTATTTGCTATTACAACTGCTCTCTTAGCCTCTTTGTTAGCCAACCAGTATTGTTCTTAGTCTGGTCTGACTTTTCTATCTATAACTTTTCCTACACTCTTTCTTTATTTTGATGACTTCCTGGACTTCTGCATTCCACCACCAGCTTTCCTTATGTACCTTATTTCCATACCTCTCTCAACTGCATATCTGTTCTCTAGCCCTTACACATACTGTTTTGAGGTGCTGACATTCTTCTTCAACTACACCTATTTCTTCTTCTTCAGATGCTAGAGCCTTGAACTGTTGTACTTTCTCTCCAGTCAACTTCCAGGTATTCAGTCTGGTCTCTGTTCACCTTAGAGTCTTCCCTGACTACTGCTTGCAGCTGATTTTGGCAGCAGAGGTTTATGTTGTGGACCAACTACTTCACTGGAGATGACTTTACAGTTGCTGATTCTACCCCAGTACCCTTTCCCTAGTAGGAGGAAGTGTACCTGAGTTGCATGTTGGTCATCCTTGTATGTGATTTTGTGACAGTCTCTCTTTCTGAAGCATGTATTGACTACTATCAAGCTATTTTCCAGACAGAAGTATTGAATGGTGTCTCCTTCTTTATTCCTGTTGTCCCACTCATTTGGACCCAGGCAGTTCTCATATTATGTTCTTTCTGTTCTGATGTGTGCATTCAAGTTACCAATTATTAACATCAAATCTTGTTGTGTTGCTTTATTTAGTAGGTCATGCATCTACTATCTGAATGCAGTCCTTTCATCACTATCACAACCCTGTTGTGGAGCATAAGCTGAGATTATGAATACTGACGTATCATTAGCCTGGAGTCTGATTTCCATGTGTCTGTCATTAATTCTTATGACATTCCTCACTGTCTTCCTAAGCTTCTCTCTCACCATAATTCTCACACAATTTCTAGTCCATCGTCCTCCTCAAAATTAGCCTCTGCATCCCAAGCCAAGTGGCTTTGTTGCACTGCCCTTCCATCTTGTCTCCTAGATACATAAGATGTCCATCCTATTCCTTGTTATCATGACAACCACTTCCAGGTTACATCCTGTTTGTGAACCTACACTGAGTATAGCAATTCTAAGTTCATGTTTGGCAGGTTGATTAACAGAGCTATCCCAGGTAACCCAAGATGGGCACGTGGACACTGGCCAGCCAGTAGATTATTGACCCAAGGCTGCTGGGCTTTATGGTAGGCACACACACTGGCCAATAAGGGCATATACAGCCCTCCCACCATTAGCATGAGTCCCTGGCATAGGTCAGAGTAGGCTGGGTCCTTAACCTCCTTATCACTGGCAAATACCCATGCTCATTTGGCAACTTTAGTCAGCACAACCAAGTCACCTAGATCCATGTTTTACACTGTCGAGTAGTTAGGCCTGCCACAGCTGGCAGTCTGTGATCTGTGTTCTCCTATCATGAGGTTACTGTGCACAACAGTAGATGCCCAAAGTGGTTGTTTTTTATACAACTCCAACTCTTTCCCCTATAGCCACCATGTAGAGTCTGTGCTGCTGCCCACAGCTCCTGTGTGTTACATAACTCAGGCATATTCCTGCACAGGTCCACTTGCACCTTACATGTCATGCTGCAGGGTTATCCCAGGCCCAGGGGTACTGATGTCACTCCTGTTGTAGAAGGAGGAAGTAGTCTACAAAAAAACACAAAAACTGACATGCCAAAAAATAACTATAAAGATGACAAAGTGGACTATTGAGAATAAGGACGAAATTATTTTTAGTATTGCACAAGATGCCCTGAATTTCCAGACAAAGGATATGCAGAAAGATTAAAAGAGGAAATTAAAGGAAAGAAAAATACTTGAACAACAAAAGCTGTGAAATACTTCACATAAAAAAATTGTATTCATTAGTACAACAGATTTATGAAAAACATCACATAGATGAAAGAACATTGCAGTACCTGAAAAGAAGCAACAGAGAAAGTCTGAAAATATAAAGAACAAAACCCAGATAATTTTGAAAGGTATAAAAAAGAAACATGGACATAGGAAGGAACTATAGATCCAGTATGATGCAATATTTATGCAAAGGATAAAGCTAATCTCATCAGTACTAAAAAGATAGCTCCAAAGATATTTCAAGAGAAATACAGACAGAGGCATCTGGATATGGAACATGTCACAATACAAAAAAAAAAGGGAATGCAGAAATGAGGATTAGTAAGGTAGAAATTAAACACATAGAAACTGTGGTTATGGATTATCTGTGAAGTGAGGGATGTAGTGTGGAAAATCCAAAACAGACAATGTTGCAGAATGATAGAATTACGGGTCCCAGATTAAGAAGTGGTGGATCAGGAAGCATCTGAAGAAGATTTGCAAATATGATGATGCCCTGCAGCCTTCTGTAAAAGACCATTATGAAAGTCCAGTTGAAGGTGCACAGCAAGGGAAGGAGTAGCAACTCTGACATAGGTAATGTTGTGGAGTGATGGACCAAAGGGTTCCCATATAAAGCAGCAGCAAATGAAGCAGGGTGCATCTGAAGAAGATATGGCACAGGAATATTTTCTGGAGCCTTCTACAGATTGCTTGCAGGAAACAGAAAGAAAAAAGATGCTCTCAGTCTAGACTGATTTAAGAGAAAACCTGCTTGATTTAATAGAAATGGATAGACGTATTATGATAGACAAAAGAACTAGATTACAGAAAGCAAATCATAGGATCATAGAATCACAGAAGGTCACTAGGTTAATGGCCCTAAAGCCTAGCTATTCATGCCCAATTTTCACAATCATTGATGCCCGTGTGCTAGAATGTCCCTGGCATATGCTTTTGCCTTAGTTCATCTAGAAACTGCCCCTGTCCGTAAGGGCCACAGGTGACAAGCCAGGGATGAATTTGTGATTTTGCTTCCATTTCTCCAAACTGTGTTTGAATAGGCTCAGGGAAGAGCTCTGTTTCACATGAATGGGACTCTGTTCCAGAGAAGGGATAATTTCTGAGACTCATACGTGTACTTCCAACATACTTTGTTTATGTCACATATGAGGTTTAGATCCCTAGATCTGGTAATGCTAGTGCTGTTTGTTTTGTGAATGTGTAACAGATCCATCAGGGCTGGATTGGAGAATGCCTTATAGGTTAGGCAAAGATCACCTCTCAGTAGTCTGTAGGAGACTGAGCAGAGGGACAGGGCTTTGAGGCAGTCCACATAGGACATATTAATTACACCCTGTATTATTTTAGTGAGAAACCTCTGTAGATGCTCAGCTGTTCCAAGTGCCTGGTCAGGTACATTCTAAAGGGTGCATTGTACTCAATTATTGGTCCAATGAGGGCTGAGGATAGTGAAACTATGATCTCCTTACTTCTAGATGCCATGCCCTTACTTGTAAGTTGTGCCACATAGAAGGTTTTTATCACTACCATAGACATCTGGTGATCAGAGTTCAGGTTACTGCCAACATGAGTTCCCAAGTCCTTTACCACTGGGTCTACTCTTAGGGTAGTGTTATCCATGTTGTAATTTGCAGGGGTGGTCATCTTCCCAAAGGGTGCGATTATGCATTTTTTTTATTTTAAGGCCATGGTTCTGGCACCAGTTACTTGTCTGTGTCAGACCTTCCTTGGGGATATCTATATTTTTGAGGGATTCATTGATTACACCCAGCTTGAAGTTGTCTGCAAATTTGGTCAGACCCAAAATGTGAGAAGACTGGTAAAACAGACAAACACGGTAATCAGAACTATTAAGAGAAATTCATGCAATACAACAGATGTAAATAGAATATATTACTGTGCAGCTAAACTAATAATGGGCTATGTGATATCACAAAAAGTAAAGTAATAAAGGGAAAGGGATGGGAGGGTGGCCTAATGGTTAAGGTGTTTGCCTTACAAACCCAAGGTGCAAGGTTTGAGTCTCATAAGAGATAATTGGCTAAGCTTACAATGGCTTGCAAGGGCAGTTAGCTTAGTACTAACCTATGAAAAGAAGGAAACAAGAAAAATGCCACCATGGAAACATGGAATAAAGAAAACCATAAAATGGTTAACAGAAGTATCACTGCAAGAAGAATATATAAAGGGAACAGATCACAAAAAACAACTAGAAAGATAAATGTGGTAAAAGCAACTCAGTATCAAAACAGGCCAAGATTTATCTTACTATTGCCAAGAATACACTGAAATAATAAGCAATTCACTGATTACGCAAAAAGACTGTATAGAGAATTGGGAAACGAAGCAAAGGGAATTGAAACACTACCAAAAGAAGAAAAATAAAATAGTTACATTTTGGAGAAGTATTTATGAAGACCCCACTGAACATAAAAATACTGAATGGAAAGATGAATTAAAAGAAACAGTAAGGAGTTTTAATTTAGAGGATATAAAACGTGATGAAGTAACTGGCAGAGAAATTGAGACAAATTAAGAAAAGCTCCTAATGGAAAACTCCACGCCCAGATGCAATACCTAACTTCTAGTTAAAAGCATTAACATCCTTACACAAAGATTTAGCCCTGAGTAAGAATTAATTATATGTGTATTCTAAACCAACACCAAACTGGTTAACAATAGGAAAAACATACTAGTCCTCAAGACTGAACCTGCCAGCCATCCTGAAAACTATAGACCAATAGCTTGCCTCCTGGCAATATACATGTTATACACTGGAATTGATGCAGACAGGCTTTGTAGTCATTTAGAAAAAAAAATCAATCCTGGAAATAGAACAAAAGGGTAATAAAAGGAAATTGTATTGAACAAAGGATCATTTGTTGTCAAATAAAGCCATAATAGAGGATTGTATAAAGAGGAAGTTCAGTATGGTATGGCTAGATTACAAAAAATGCATTTAATCTCATCCCATATTCGTGGACAAATGAGTACTTACAGATGTATAAGATATACCATATAGTACAGTGACCATGACATAGTGGCAAACCACATTGAAGTTGAGCCATGACAAAGGACAAATTATCCCAGGGACACAAATTCAAAAGGATCTAGTCAAGGATGACTCTTTGTCACCACTGCTGTTTTGTCTTGCTTTTAACCCTTTAAACTGTTTACTTAACAGATTTGGTTATGGTTACAGTTTAACTCCAAGAAAACCACATTGTTTAAAGAATTTTCATCTACGTTTTGTGGATGACTTAAAACTGTATAGGGCATCAGATGAGGGGTTGAAAGTATAACAAATGCTTAAAACTTTCTCAGATAACATTTAGAAGAAGAAAGCTGCAGCACCAAGAGAACATCAACCTGAGACAGGAATGTGATATAAAGGAACTTGAACAGGAGGGAGTGTATACATATTTGGGAATAAATGAAGGAAAAGCAATAACACATGAACAAATGCAAATAAAGCTCAGTAAGGGATACTTCAGAAGACTAAAGCCAATACAGAAACTGCCTTGACATGAAGAAGTAAAGTACAAGCTATACACAAGTTTGATCTTCCTGTTCTAACCTGCAGTTTGGGGGTGATTGACTGGCCCCAAAACATATTGGGTTAGTTGGACAAAAAAACAAGAAAAATGCTTCATGCTTATCAAATGGTGCATACAAATCAGTCTACTCCAAGATTATAAATTCCTCACACTGAAGAAGATATGGGTCTCCTTGAAATTGATTACATGTATATGTTGTGATAGTAATCCTGCTCAGTACGAGAGGAACCGCAGGTTCAGACATTTGGTGTATGTGCTTGGCTGAGGAGCCAATGGTACCATCTGTGGGATTATGACTGAACGCCTCTAAGTCAGAATCCCGCCTAAACGTAACGATACCGCAGCGCCGTGGATCTCCGGTTGGCCAGGGATAGCCAGCCGCAAGGCCACTGGGTCGGAGCGCGGACGGAAGGGGGCCGCCTCTCTCCAGCAGTGCACCACACGTTCGTGGGGAACCGGGTGCTAAATCATTCGTAGACGACCTGATTCTGAGTCAAAAAAACAAGAAAAATGCTTCATGCTTATCAAATGGTGCATACAAATCAGTCTACTCCAAGATTATAAATTCCTCACACTGAAGAAGATATGGGTCTCCTTGAAATTGATTACATGTATAGATCTGCAATCATGGGAATGTACACACATCTGCCCACTTCACTAGATCCAAACACAGTGAACATTTTAAAATGTGAGGAGAGCAAGTCTAAGAAAACATCTTTCCTTTATTTGGCTGTAGCATTTCTGTGTCAAGTGGGAATGGAAATGAAACTAGAAATAGATAAAAATCAGACAACAACTGAATGTACTAAAAAAAAAAAAAAAAAAAAAAAGAAAGAGCATATGGAAAAGGATCAGATAAGAAGGAAAGAAATGTGGAAAATTAGTAAATATAGTGGTAATTACACAGGTATACTGGAACAACCTCATGTCAAATAAGATTTGACACAGGAATGGTTAAGCAGAGATTAATTTAAACCAAAATATGAAAGATTAATAAAATCATCCTCAGGATACTGGACTATGTACATGTTGGTTTACAAAGTCCATTGAATATGTGGGAGAAGCAGACAAATGCAGATTCTCCAACAAAGAGCTAGAAATAGTTGTACACCTTGTTGCTGGGTGTGATACATTTATGACAGAGGGCCTGTATACTGAAAGGCACAATAATGTGGAAGACTGTTGCACTGGGGATTGTGCAAAAACTAAAATATATAAGTGGCTAAGAAGCATTGGAAACATGAACCACAAAGCATTATAGAGAATGATGAAGTGTACATCACATAGGATCACCGATAACAAACAGTTCAAAATACATCCAAGAAAAACAGATATAGTTGTTGTTGTAGTCCATGTAAAAAAGACAAAAGTAGCATTGATCGTTAATATTGCTACAACTAGTCATTACAGTGTCTTATGTACAAATACACAAAGCTATAAAATATCAGGATTTGCAGACAGAAACCACAACAATGTGAAGAAAGATAACTAGACAGTTCCAATAGTTATAGTCGTACTTAGATATGCTGCCAATACATGTAACTCCGTATGAATTACAGGAGGAGGCAATTCTTGGCACATTGCAGGTGCTGAGAAGAGCACTCTTGGTTAACATTAAAGACTGAAACAATAATAATTTCATGAAATGTAATTGTTCTCTAACTTAGAAATGTGGCCAATTCCCATCATGGTACTAGAAACCCAAAAGACTTGGAGAAGTTAAATCGGAAAGCTCCCTATGTCCAGGACATATGTTGCCTCCACATTTTACCTATCCCTGAGTAAACCTATCATTTCTTAATAAGAGTGTTTGCTGTCACTGTGTCAGTGTAACCTCTGTATATCCATACATGACCTTCCTGATATTATGACTTACCACCTTAGCAGTATGCATGTTTTCCAAATAGGTCAGACATCAGAGACTAGCAAGTTCAGCTCTTTAGAGAATGACATCTTAGTACAAGCACTGCAGACACATGGGTGATGCCTGTTCAGGAGAGGAATATATAACACCTTATGTGAGACTGTATGTGGGGATTAGTGGTGCATGATGTCAGTATCAAGGGTGAGAGGAGCCATACCACACATCATTGTTGGAAGCATGTAAACGTCATGATATGATGGGCCTTACAGAAGGCATGTGACATAGTAGTGGAAAGGTTAGTGACAAGAGGTGGCTCTATGTCAAGTACAACAATCAGTGAGAAGAATCCTCCCTGATATCCCTGCATGAAAACTGCCAAGCTAGAGTCTTCACTGTGTAGTACCTTACACTTCCTGTAATGGAGACCCATGGGATATATGCAAATGAGTCCTTAAGAACATACCAGTGTTTCAGATTCATAGCTTCTGAATGCCCATGACTTTTTACTTTTTACTTTTTAAGTCTTTATAAGTGCATTCTGACCAATAAAGCCAAATCCCTGTAGCTGTAGCCATGCCTTTTCCTGACCTCAGCAGTACAGCATTAATGGCTTGTTTGGCTATACTTTAGGAACAGACTGTTGTCATGGACATTCAAAAGCCATGTTGTTTAAACACTGGTATTTTCTTAAGGGCTCATTTGCATGTAACCCATGGGTGCCCATTACATGAGGTTTAAAGTATTACACCGGGAAGAGTCTTACTTGGCTAGGTGTTCCTTGCAGCTTTTACTGATTGGTGTGCCTGTGTGAACTTTTTACCCTTTGGCTTGGATAACATCCCTGCATGGAGACAATGAGAGGACAGCTGTCACTGCCAGCAGATGTGGACACAGGTTCTGAGAGCAGCCAGATGCCAAATATCTCTCATGGAGACCAGCCAGGTAAGTATCCTTACTGAAAGAGATGTATGACTTGATGCCAAAGAGGTTACAGTAACCACTTCCTATATGCTCCATAGGTACATCAGTCATGCAAACTCAGGGGAATGCCAGCAAAGTTAGGTGTTTCATATATACCTTCAGGAATCTAGTTGTCATTAGCACACAAACCATGGGGCATGTGGGATTGTGGGGCACATAGTTTCACACAGTTATGCACTGTATTGTATAGTCACAGTGAAAAAACATTGCTACAGTGACACCTGTAGATGCTATGGTAGGGCAACATGCTGATGTAATTTCCATATCAGGGTATTACAAAGCCAACATGCAAACTGAATCACATTCTCAGGGCATATTGACTCTGCTTGTCTCCCCTCAGGGTGGGCTTATACTCACTGCCTGAAATTAACTTGCAGCCTTGTTTACACCAGTTCTACAAACTGCACAGTATGGTGTACAGCCATTCGTATTATTGAGCGGCACTGTGACTGATGGCACCTTAATCCCTATTGAGGTCCTACAGTGGTAGCCCAGCACACTGTACATGATGTACAAATACCCACTGTATGGCAGGCTAGCAGTGATTCACAGCAATGGCCACTGTCACAGCTTGACCCTGAAATGTGAGTGGCTCTTGGTCTCAAACAACAGATGCTCAGTACTTTAATATGGTCATAATTTGCAGCTACCTACTCTGAAATGGCACAGTCTGTGGCCTCCAGGAGTATGTAGCCTAGCATTGCCAGGGTCTCTTTGTAGACATGAAGTCCAGAGATGATGCTCTGTGTAGGTTCATATGCTCAGTGATAGGACACATAACATCCATGGCCACATCTGTGCAGATGCTAGCTAGTGATGCCATATAGGTGCTCTATACCCCAGGTTTGCATGTAGCTGCAGGTGTGAACTTGTTTGGTGTGACTACATAGGATGACCATAGCAAGAAATAGACTACACACCTGCCACGGGTGAAGGACCAACATACCCAAACTAATACAGGGGCCAGCCTCATTGCAAACTTGTTCAGGGCAGGGTTGCTCATGTGTGCTTTCTGCACGTCCTGTTCCACCCTTTCTGCTATATCCATGTCCCAGGAGGACATCTGGGCTACCACTGCTTTCACAGCGTGGTTCCACAGGGTCTCTGCTACTGCTTTTCCCTCTCACACACAACACCTATCTCTTTCTATTGCTTTACAAACTAATTCCATGGTTACTGCACCTAAGGGGCAAATACAAAAACAAGTATTCAAAATGACAAAGATTCACAGTTTCCAGCATTCCCAGATCTATGCTGCACATTTTTAAAGAGCTCCTCTCCTGCATAACTGTGCTGTTAGCAATGTGTGCTGCATGCACATGTTTTATCTTAAATCTCTTTGGTTACTCATATAAGGTGGAAGAAGAAGCCTTTTCTATTATTTGGAGCAAGCTAGAACGCACTATGGTTGCCACATTCTCGTTACAGTAACCTGCTGCAGTTACCAATCAATGTGGATAGCCATCATGCCTTAGCAGTTAGTGGAAGTACCTAATAATATGTAGTATAGCCTGTCTTAAATTGTTGGTGGAGGGATCCCATGACACCCAGTGTTATCAGCATGTTGCAGTGTATTACTACAACCAGTTCTTCTTTCCACAACCATGTATGGGTTGCCATGCCCACAGAAAGGGAGTAGAATGCATATATCCTGAGCTACTCAGGTTTTTTGTTCCTGCTGTTATAAATATTAGTGAATAGTAATATCTCATGAAAGTTAGCTGTGGCAGTAACGATCAGGGTGTTATCTCCAAGCCTGGCTGTATCTGTGCAATGAAGGATGCATCATAGATATACATTCCATGAGCTATTGATGATTGCTGGTGCAGAAACTGTAATGGTTATGCTATATTTCACTGATTCCTAATTGATCTAGTACTTATTTTAGTGAAAATGACCTCTTGAGACAAAGTCTCCTGGGTTTACTATCATTATCTCGAAAATAAAATAAAAGTGTACTTATTAGCGAAGTGTTTCGCTGAAAGTACACAACACCGAACATCCCTAATTTAAAAAAAACAGCTGTTAATGCCAAAAACGTCAATGACGACATTTTTGGCATTTAAAACAGCAATCCCACCCTTCCCTTGACTCGCTAACTAGCTAAACTATAATCCCGTTTATGCAAGGGGGCAAGAGCCCCTGCACCCCCCACACCCCCCCTAACTTAATATTCCAAATCCGAGATCACACTACAGTGAGGAAAGGGATGTATTTCCCTAACTGCACAGTACCGCGATCCCTTTACATGAGCGAGCATTATATTTGTGAATGCACAGTCCATTCACAAACATGACGTTCGCTCATGTAACCTGCGCACATATGAAGTATTCGAACTTTTATGGTTCGAATACTTCATAGCCGTGTAATTGCACGGCGGAATTTTAATGGTAAACCAGTCTCCTGACTCTTATACCAATTCAGATAGGGAAATAGGCAAAAAAAAAAAAAACAGCATTCAAAATGTAGATGGTAAAATATGGGAATGCTTTCAGTAACTTCTTTGGCTTAAAATGTCTCCTAATCAGTACCAATTTTACAGTTATGCACAATCATACATCCAGGCTGGAGATATTTGCACTTACTATATAGCTCTTCATTGCAGCAGATTTACTGACATCATTTGATAGTCAAGCAATTATTGATCAGATTGCAAGGGAATGTCAGACAGATAAAGCTTATTGACAGACACCATTGATAAGGGATGTCAGCAACAATCTGTTCACCAGTCCAGAGGACATTAAGGGCAGATGGAAGAAGTACCTCTAGATGCCTCTGAATGAAGAAAACTTACAGAAACTGTACCTGCCACATGCACAGCCTAAAATGAAAAAGCAGAACCGCCCCTAGCAGAAGTATAAATTGGAGTTAGAAAGATGAAATCAGGGAAAGCAGCTGGCTCATGATTGCTGTTTTCTATAGATCATTGTCAGTGCAAACCTTACTGGAAGTGATTCCCTTCTTTTTGGAGATTTACTTTGTTTGTGTGATCACAGAGCTGGTATATATAAGTTTGGAGTGTGGTGGGCTTACCCCACTTATATTGGGGTGCAGTGTTGCTCCCTTGATGATGAGATTTCCATTTAAGTTTTGTCACGTTGATTTACCAACCCATGGTACTCAGTGAGTTAGTTCCTCTCTAAGCTGTATCAATGAGTCGTAAAGGAAGCTTTTTCAAGGTATGAGCAAATTATATTTTTCTTTCTCATCCTTTTCACTCACAAACATGATTATTTTACAACATATCCCATTAAAAGTGTGACTAAAAAGTCTGTTAATTAAATAAACCTAGCTACAAAGTAATTACTCTGATGAATGAAAAAATGGGAAAAGGAGATACAACTTGTCCATATACTGAAAAGGTTAGCAATATCATTTAGAGAACTGTGTGAAGAAAAGGTTAACAGTATTGACAACTGTGTGAAATTCTACTAGTTTATTGCAGATCATTTTTGAGGGATGAGGTCATGTAACTACCAAATAACATTAAAAAGTTTGTTCATTTGTTTTAATTTTGTCAAATATTAAGTAGGTAGACTGATCCAGGGATCTTTTGCAGCCATGATACAAGGCACCTGGCAGTAACAATTTACACTGATACATTAATACACTAGACAGCATTGTTAGTTATACAGTGAGTATATAAAGTTCTTTATAGATCACAAAGTATTGCTGAGTAATACAACTCAGATGAGTATTGAGGTTACATTCCTCCATTTGGAACTGGACTACAGCATGGTTTAAACCGTTCTTTTCTTCTTTTAGTTTTCAAGCGCTTTACCTCAGCCGTATCTTCAGGACCGTGGTTGCACAGCATAACTTCTCAACTGTTGGATACATCATGATTGCAGGATGCAGGTCCAGCTGCCATTACTCTGATGAATTAAAGATGTTACTGAAGTATAAAGTGGTTAACAAAGTTATAGCAGTAGTGGCCTTTTATACTGCAAGTTACATCAGTTTCTTTTTAGACTTAATATTTAATGAAATTCCACAGGTATTGCCATTGTGAATATTACAATTTGCCTCATGAGCTTTAATACATTTTGCAGCCTGTTTACACAACTTAAAAGTCTCATACAATAAATTTGAAGATGTATTGTTCTGTTTGCTTATAGGTAAAGTTCAGTTAATGTGCTCAATAATATTAGTTCAATTAAAATTCAGACAGATATTGTTTTGCAAAATTCAGATGACTTACCATTTTGGTGTGTTCAGTTGATTTCTTGTGCATGTTTATAATCTATAAGAAAAGGGATCTTTGTAGGATATCACAGTTTCATGGAATATAAAACATAGGTTTCAGCTAAGTATCAGTGTTTTGTGAAAACTGGAAGAATCTGCATATTTCCTTATTTTATAAAGCCATAACAAAATCACTAACGTATACACTCGGATCTGTAAAGTTAAAGAAAGGAAGCATAATTTAAAATTCTATCTGTACAACATAGTGACTGAAACGAAAGTTGGCTGAAAAAACACTACCCCATAGTCAGTCGGCTAAAAAAGTGACCATAATCACATAAGGGCTGTTATTTTCTTAACTTTTAATGTTTTTGCACTCTTTGCCCGTCTTGCCTATTGATCATCAGCCCCTTCCATGGCCAGTCTCTTTCCTTCCCCATCACCAGGGTGAGGGATGTCTAGGATGGATGATTATTTAGATGACTATCAGAGATGGCCTGAGTTTTTCTTCTTTAGTTGTCTATCCCTACCACACACACCTGGTGAATCTGAGGGTATGGGGAATGCAGTGGGATGATAGATGGCATTCCTTCACTTTTACAAAGAGTATTCCCTTCACGCATCACTTCATCCTCCCCCAAGGCACAAGCAGTAAGCATTCTGGTAATTGTCATGAAGTTAGTACCAACAAGTGTGCCCTTGAGTGTGCAAAAACTTTCCCTTCCCTCAGGAGTGTCAAAATGATTAAGTATCCTCCTTCCTTCCTGCCTGCCTGGCTCTTCCAGTAATGTGACCACTGCCTGCCTGACTCTTCCAGTAATGGGACCACAGCCTGCCTGGCTCTTCCAGTCATAGGACCACTGCCTGTCTGGCTCTTCCAGTAGTGTGACTATTGCCTGCCCGGCTCTTCCAGTAATGTGACCATTAGTCATACCTTTGTAACCTGGGATATACTCATGAGTCAGTCCTCTGTATCACAGATTCAGGTTAACATCAGGACTATTTTGTTTGAAAGCTGTTTTTTTCCCCTTATTCTTTGTTCTTTGTTATCTTCCTAAGAGTGAACACTATTAAATGACATAAAAGTCTTAGATAAACTTCATCAAAATGCATATCGTTGTTCCTACTTTGTAAAAACATTCAAGGTTTATGTTAGCTTCAAAACATAAGCTTAACTATTGAACAGTATCATTATTGGTTGTCTTTTTATGTGACATGGTTCTCAAATTATGCATTAATCATAAATACAAGAGCAGCAAGAAGTCAAGCGATATCAAATCTTTTAGTCTTAACTAAAGCTAATTTATCTCCTAATGTGCCTTGACAGGAAAATGAATGTAAGATATTTTTATTTGTAAAATCTCTGGCAGCTTTCAATAATTATTTATAAAACTGTTGCTTCCAGAGCTGGATTTTATAGAGTCCATAACCTGCTGGACAGGGAAAACAGATACTGACTTTATGGGAACATGGGTGAAATTCTTGACTAGGCTTATAAAGGCCTCCGGGCCAATAGCCTAGTATATTCCTATGAACCTATGAATCAGCATTATGGCATCACATTATACAAACAAAACACACGTCTCAGACAATGCAGAACTGTAAGAACTGTGAGCAACCAAAGACAGATGCATGCAATATATACAGGGTAGTAAGAAATGCAGTTCTATGAAGTCATGTACTACAACCCAAGTACAGAATAGTGTTAGAACAGACAGTCACTACAAAGAAAACAACTTGCAAATCAACAGGCATTGCAGAAAACAGAGCACATAAAACTCAGAAAACACACACACACACACACACACACACACACACACACACACACACACACACACACACACAAAAAAATACAAAATGTATTTTTTTGGAAGCAATTTTTAATTAAGTATATTTGTAGAATAATGACAGTAATGGACACACAAGAACACAATAATCTTTACTACAGAGCCTATAGTGCACACATATGTATGTATGTATGTATGTATGTATGTATGTATGATTTGCCTCTGGAACTTGGTTTTATATAAAAAAACCAAAATATTTACAATTGAGCTATTTTAATGCTGCTCTTAGATTAATTTCTTCAAATCTTTTATGTTTGTATTACCATGATGATACTGGACCCTATTCTAAAGTCAGGGTATAATTAAAGTTCATGAAATGAGTGTTGTTTCAGCCTTTGATGTTAGCCAAAAGTGTTCTTTGCAGCACCTGCATTGTGCTCTGAAATGACTCCTGCAATTCATATGGAGTTACCTGCATTGGTATATCTATGTATGACTGTCAATTCTTTTTTATTAGACCCATTGCTCCTAGGAGGTATTGGAACTGTCCAGATATCTTTCGTCTACATTTTTTGTTTCTGCCTGTACTTGAGACACTGTAATCAATAGTTGTAGCAATTTCAATGATCAATGTTACTTTTGTCTTTTTTTTCATGGACTACTACAGTTTTCTCGCATTTACTTTTTGAATTGTTGCTAATGGGTGATCCCATGTAATGTACACTCCACCATTCTTTAATATGCTTTGTGGTTCATGTTTCTAATGCTTCACCCCAGTGCAACAGTCTTGCCACGTCATTGTGCCTTTCAGTCTGCCATTACTGTATTACACCCAGGTTCAATGGAGTTTGTAAACCAACGCGTATGTAGTCTACTATCCTGGGCTGTCATTTGATTTAATCTCACCTCTCCTTAACCATTTCTGTGTCAAATCCTGATCATCATGAGGTTGTTCCAGGAGATCTCTGTACTTACCACTATATTTATGGGTTTTCCACATTATTTTCCTTCTCGTCTGATCTGTGTTCTTTTATCCTTTTTTTGGCATATGCAGTTGCTGTCTAATTTTTGTCTACTTCTGATTTGATTTCCATTTCCACTTGCCACCTGAATGCTTCTGCTCAACTAAGCAGAGAGGTCATCTTGGACTTCCTATCCTCATGTTTTAAGACTTTCACTATATTTGGATCTGCTGAAGTCTGCATATATATATATATATATTGTATGCAGTCCCATGACTGCAGGTCTATACATGTCATCAATTTCAAGGAGGCCCATACCACTTTCAGAGCAAGGGCTATATAAGGTAACTATTTGAAGTGTTGGGACCCAATGCAGTGAGTCCCAAAATGTGGAGACTATATGGCCAAAAGAACAGGGATGTGGGGTGCTTGCCCCCTATATGGGAAGTATAAAGGATAAAAGTGATTTTTGAGATTTGCTCTTCTCCTGTGTTTTTGGTCTTTTTTTTCATCTTGTAGGCACTCGGCATTTTGAGTGCTGACATCTCAGTAGAGAGCCAATATATAATCTTGGCATACACTATATATCATATATATCATATATGTGATATATATCATATATATGTATATCATTTGATAATTATGCAGAAATGTTCTTGTTTTTCTGTCCAACTGATCCAGTGCCTTTGGTGAACAGTCAATCACACCAAAACAGTAAGTTTAAACATGGAGACCAATTTGGTTTATAGCTTGGACGGTACTCTTATATGTCAGTGCTGTTTTCAATATTAGTTTTAGTCTTCTAAAGTACTTATGACTGAGTTTTATTCATATTTTCTCAAGTTTTTTTTTGCCATGCCTTCATCATTTCCCAAATAGTTATACACTACTTCCTGTTCAAGTTCCTTTATATCACAGTCCTGTCCAAGACTGATATTTTGTTGGTACTGTGATGTTCCTGCTCTAAACATTGCTTTTACACATTTATCAAGACAAGATGTCATTCTTATATTATGTGAGTAAGTTTTAACCACTTGCAGTTGTACTTTCAACTTTTCATCTGATGAACTATATAATTTTAAGTCACCCACAAAAAGTAGATGAGAAGTCATTAAGTAAGTTTGTTTTCTGGTAGTCTAATTATAACCAAGACCTACCCCCGGATTCTCTATCATTCCATGCATATTAATGATGGCACGCTGCCTGAGCTCTTAATCTTACACTGAGCATGTATGAGTGCAAGGGGCGTGTCTGAGAGCAGAGCTCTCAGAATAAACATGCCCCTGCAATGTAGAACAGCAGAAGCTGTTAAGAAATGAGCGAGATTGCTCATAGGTGTCCTCATATCCCCACCAACAGTCAGACTCCTGAGAGAGGGGTGATGACAACAATAACATGTTGTGATGCCACTTACACCAGATTACATGTGTCCAGTGGACACGTGTGAAATGGACAGCCATGTATGGGGCAAGATTTGTTTTTGTGAACAGATTGCCCTTTTTGTGTTTTTTATTAAGGCGAGAGTGGGATGTTGGGGAAGGATAGTAGGTATACATGTGGAGGATAGATTGGGTAGGATGACAGACAAGATAGACAAGACAGCATACAGGGGCAGTATATGACATGTGGGGGCTAAACGCCTTGGACGGGGAGAGGTGTTTAGAAGTTGCAAGCCCATGAGCATCCAAGTGGAAACAGTGGGACTGAGGTCCCCACCCATGTCCAGTCACCACTGCACCGTCACAGCCCTGAAGGTGGCTGTAATGGGGGCTGGGTAGAAGAGGCAGGCTGAGTTCCTACATGCACCACATGGTCCTCTAGCTGGCGTAGCTTGTCTCCAAACTCATTATGCAGCTCACTGCGCATCACAGACCCGAACCGATGGTGGCTGACATGTTCCTGTCCACACCAACTCGCAGGGGGATGCCGAGCCGCAGCCCCTTGAAGCGGGTCCGCCCAAAGTTGGTGCCAGCACAACATACATAGAGGTCCCAGGCTGGGCCCCAGATGTGCTGCTGCCCAGTGACATGGCCAGCTGAGGTGAGACAGGTGGGTATGCTGGGACTGGCCTTCCCATACGTACTATGGTGTTGCAGTTTTAAGATAGATATGGATTAGTACTACTCAACAGCATTTAGGATTACTTTTGACATCATGCATAGCTGTTCCCATTAATCTAGGAAACCAGATTTGGAACAGTTGCAGAGCAAGCAGAACCGATGCAAATATACTGCATTACATATGTACAAAGGGTGACAGACCTGCGGCTGGAGCTATGAACACTGGCCCAATATTGCCATGTTGCTGTGATAACCTCAGACATTTACTGTCATACCAGGGTTTTTGTGACGTATGTCCAATGAGGGACATGAAGTCAGTAACTCTCATGGCTGTCACCATGTACTGACTGCAATCCTCATACCATGTTTCAGCAATTTCCAGACAGGTGTTTTCTGAGTAGCACAAGAAACAAAAGGTTCCACACACTGTCCAGCCTGCAGATGACCCTACAGACTGGGATTTCATTACAAACATAGTACTGTCATGACAGTTATTACGACATGCAGTCTAGCATTAACCACACACACCCTGTTAAACTGACAGGTGGGAGAGTAAAACCTGAGCATACTTGTGTTACACACCTACCAGTACAGGGTTTCAAACCCCTGACTGACTATGCATAGCTATCACATGTGTATGCAGTTATTGCATGCGCCACATAGCTTACATATTGGTGAGTTGTCCAAAGGTATATATGCTGGTGAGTGACATTGGCAACGTGATATAGTAACAATACAGTAGGTGTAGCACATGTGCCTGTCCACATTAACAGGTGTCAGCGTCAACCCAGCCACACTCCCTAAGGGACTCATACACATTGCCACACTTGGCAGGGTCAGGAATAGACTTCCTAATTAGTTAGTTTGCCACAATACAGTAATGTACTTATATCAAATAGCCCACAGGGGTTATACTAAGGTACTATGGGCAAAGGGTATATGAAGGTTTATGACATCAGACAGCATGCTTCAGTATCCCAGTGGTAGTTGTACTGGGTGTGAATGTGGTTGGAAGCATCATACACCACACACACAGACACAGGGTGCCAGTACTGACGTGCATGTGTGCATTGTTTCATGGGTGTGTAGTGGTTGGCTGTGTCAGAGGGCTGTATAAGGCTAGGTTAAGGGTATAACTTGGCATCAGGCCCCATGGGAATGGTCTGCAGTGTGGCCCTGGGGTGTAGTGTCTGGAATGACCCACACAAGTGGGTACTATATTCACCATCCAGTCACCTGGGTTACTAATGTGTGTGGCCAGTGCTGTGCAGTGCTTGACATGTATGTGTTCTATAGTCCATGACATGGACAGTGTCTGAGATGTGCACATCCCACATTCATGTACAGTGATGTGTAAGTGTACCTGGGTTGTCTGGCCCATGTTGTGTACACAGATTGTTATCATCAGATGTGCCAGTCCTGGCCTCATGTGGCAGGACCTGATAATGGACAGTGAGTTGACCCTGCACCTACACTGATAGCATGATACAGGTATTCCCTGGTGTCAGTGGCATCTGTCCATACAGGGCATGTGTGTAAGGCATGGTGTGTCCTTTGTGGATCACATTTGATGTTACCACATTTGATGCAGGCGTCCAGTGGGGAACAGAGTGAAGGCGCACTGTCTGCAATTATGTGCCTATTGTACTGACGGGCAGGGTGCCATGGCCTCTGTAGTCCACTGCAATGACACCATGGTTACTGTCAGTGAACAATATGCAGGGTACTACCAACATAGCGGTTGCTGCCTAGGCAAGTGCGTTTGTGTATGCGACATGGATTCAGAGTGTTCCCTGGGTAATACTAGAGTTGCTTACTTTGTTCACCAGGCCTTAATATCACATGTAGGGGTATGGATTTGCACCCCAGCCTCTCATCTGATTGACATCTGCTATCCTTGTAAGGTAACATATCATATATATGATATAGGAAAATTGCAAAACCCACTCCTCAATGAGCCTAGTTGTTACACACTCACAACCACCTCCACACACAGGATACGAATGACACATACTTTCCATGAGTGGGAATAGAACTCTTACCTAACTAGTTTATCACACTACAGCATTACACAGTTACAGCACACACCACGGAGATTACTGGGCTATTCCCTTCCCAAAGGTGTATTTCACAGTTGATGACATCAGCAGACTTGCCAAAGTAGGGAAATGGGGAGGGGATTGTGTGTGCAAGGGCCATGACCCATTCATCTTGATGCTGACATACCACACTCAGGCACACACATGTTTATATTCCACAGGTACATCTATACAACTGCTAGATGACTACTGACTTCTACAGTCATGTTGCACAGTTAGCACTAGCATCATAGACACTATCATGCTTAATGATTCCAGAGGCAAATATCTACGGTTATAGACATTTGCACATCATGTGGTTTTATCCATTTGGATGTGTGCTGAGTGGGACAGGCCTGATGATGTAGGCTCTTTGTGACTGTCACTTTCTTCCATGCATCTATGTATGTGTACTTACTTTTGTCACTGTCTTCCATGCATCTATGTATGTGTACTTTTGTACTATTTTAGTGTGTTGTCCTTGGATATATGTGTATATTCCTATCCAATGTGTGGGCAAAGCATGACTGGTGCATACTGAGGGTGTATGCACTAACATCTGCGACTGACAGATATGTATGGTCCACTGTTGCTGGCAGACATGGGCTTCATTTATTTCAGTTTGTGAGCATGCCCATTATGACCTTTCAGTATTTTGTTGTCTGACATGGCCTTCATTTCGCAAAGTGTGGGAGCATGCCCAGTATGACCTTCTGTACTGCATGTGTGATTCCATTCCAGGTTGTTTGTACTCCAGTGCAGAGTTTTGTGTTCTATACTTACAGCTAGCAAGCAGTTTCTGCAGTGCATCTGTAGATTGGTTGACAGTATGGGTTCAGAATGGGCAACGTATGGTGGGGTACTGTAGGTAGGTGTGTCTGTGCTGCTTTTTCTACATGGTCCTGTAGCTGGCAGAGATAGTCAGATATATGTACTGTTATACACTGTGATGTTTTATGTCATCAAGTACTGTCAGGTTGACATATTTGCTTGCAGTTGATGCCCTGGGGAACACAGAGGGTGAATGCAGCTGTGTCTGGTATTGTGGTCAGCAGCCTACATATACTTGCACACTCATGCCATTCTGGAGGGGAAGCATCCCATGGTTGTACATCCATTGACATGACAGTATGGCCATATCCTGCTGTGGAGATAACTCACAGCTGTACAGATTCACACTGGTTATCCAGAGACAGGGATCATACTTCTGGACATTACCCCTACACACTGTGGTGTATGAACAGGATTTTAGCCACCCATTTTCATGTTTGCAGCCAGGGATAGTTTGTACACACAGCTGAGTAGTGGACTTCACACACTCCATGCCACCCATGTTCCATCCCCCACCCCTCCATTATTCTATCCTCATCCATACATCATGCGGACATACTCTGATATCTTCCCTATAATTATCACCTCATCACAGCAGTAATTTGGTGTTGGTCCAGAGTTCATACAGTGAGACATGGTGACCATTACTGTGAGTTGTCCAGATGGGCTTGCATTTGGGTTCTGTGGACTGCATTATGTCATTATTATGGGGTAGATGCCATAACATACATTGGCAGTACGGGTGAGAGACAAGCCTTTGGCAGACGACTGAGGCTAATTGGTAGTGATACAGGCCAGATGTAGCAGGCCATTGCATTACGTCACTCCTACAGTCCGAGATTGCAATAGACTATATTCCCCTGGGGCTACAGGATGGGTGTACATGGTGTTCATGACAATAACATCTGTCAGTATTGATTCAGTGGTGTGGGTGCTGTCAGGGTGCTGCTTACAGCTAGGGACACACCTGCATGGGACATCTGCTCTGCATGCTGCATACTTTCAATATTGCCGTACACAGGTTGGGGTCATAATGTACTCATTCACGACAGCGGGGTGACACCGGCTGGTGTGGTACCTGTGGGTAGTGGTTGTGTGAGCTGGGTGCATGTGTGCTCTGGACAGTACATGCTTGGAGCAGACATATATGCATGTGGCATTCCACTTCTGATGGCTTGTGCAGGGACATCAGCTGTTTCTCCATATATCATTCCAATGACCCTTTGCTGTCTGCCAACATTTGTCCAGATGACATCGGTATTGCCCACTAGCAGCCCGATTGATGTGCTGCAAACCTGTATGTAGAATTCCAAGGGTGTGTCCATTTCACAGTTACATATGCTACACTGTCTGTCTGAGGTACTTCCCCCTGTGTACTGCTTGTATATGTGGGCTGACATTCATGGCATGTCCATCTTTCAGATGGGGACAGATGGTACTTCCAAACATTTAGTATGGCTTACTGCTGGAATGTGTTTGGCTGGGCGGCACTGTGTATGGCAGTGCAGTTGTGATACCTGTCCTGTCCTTGGCAGCACTGGGCAGTGGCTACCAGGACAAATGTCAGTATGCATATATACTGACCACTGGGACACAATGCACAACACAGCAACATAACTCACACCCACCTGCATAGTGTACACATGCTAAAATCTATCCTGCTACCTTGGCCAGCTCAGGTAATCAGTGCTCCGCAGTTATTATACCTACACATACATGTTACTACATTTCTACATGGGATTGTTGGGGGGGCACACCTGACTGTTACTACATTTCTACATTGGATTGTGGGGGGAGGTACACGTGACTGTTGCAACATTTCTACATTGGATTCTGGGGGGTGTCACACCTGACTATTACTACATGTCTATATCGGATTGTGGGGGGGCACACCTGACTGTTGCTTCATTACTACATAAGGTTGGGGGGGGTGGGCACACCTGACAGGTGTACACTTTTGCTATGTCTATCCTGGTATTTCAGGTACTCCATTTCAATGTGTAGTCTAATCTATCATACTGACTAGAGGCATATCAGTGTACTAAGGGCCTTAGGTTTGATTGACCTACATTTCAGTTTCTGACTTCTTACCCTTCAGATGTAACATCCCACTACCTGACCTGTTGTAGTCTATCTGTGTTGGTCTGGTGGGGGATGTTCCCCATAGCCATCATTCAGAGGCCTTAGCACAGCCTTTTTTTGTGTTTGCCTACACCTGTCCTGCTGGCTGAGGCTGTTGTTGGGTATGTGAGCCTCCCTGACTGGCATGTGTGCATCATATGGACACACATGTGGGCCGGCACTTTTCTTGCAATGGGTTTTGTCACCTTGTGTAGTACTGGCTACTATGGTGACACTAGTATTTGTTACAGATCTCATGCTGCCACTAGAGGTGTCTACTATCTGCTGGCATCCCAATGAGCCACCCGCTTCCTTTGCATGCTGACATACATACCATAGATATGAGTACATACATACCATAGATATGAGTAAGTACACATACTTCTCCATTCAGCAATTGGTAGAAAGAGTGACTTACCTTGTGGGTGTGCCAGTATCGAGGATGGTGCTGGAGGGCTGCCTTTGTCGGATGCACATGATACACTCGCTATACATGGTTAAACACAGGTAGTGTCTTGCTTGGCATCCCTTTTACTGTATGTGTGAGCTGGAGAGAGGTGTCATTCCCTGGGTCCCTACTGTGTCAGTGTATGTGCTATGCATTGCCTCTTTGCCAAGGCCAAGGCATACTGAGCATGCCTCCTTCTGCCTACTCGGGCAGGCTCAGTTTGTTCCTCCTCTGAGTCACTCTGTGCCTGTGCAGGCCTAGGCAATGGTGGGGGGCTGTGTGCCCTGCTGTGTGTTGTTCCTGCTGCAGCTGTTTCCATAGGATCATATTGTGTAGCATGGCACATACAAAGACAGTTCGGGTACAAGTAGCTGGTGAGTACTGCAAGGTTCCACCGGATGTGTCCAGGCACCGGAACTGTGACTTGAGCATCCCAAACACATGCTCTATTATGATTCTGGTCTGTGCGTGTGCCTCATTATGGAATTGTTGTTCAGGTGTGTGTGCATTTCTGATGGGTGTCATCAGCCACGGCTCAAGTGTGTATCCAACATCCCCCACTAGCTGACCGTATGGGATGTCCCCACTGGCGAATCTGTGATACAGCTGCATCAGATGCCAGATTTGGGAGTCATGATAGCTTCCAAGGCAGCCAGCACACACATTCATTATAATGCCCTGGGCATTGCACATGACCTGGCAGTTGATGGAGGGGAAGCCCTTGCAATTGATGTAGACCTTACGCTGCTGCCTGTGCAATCGGCTGATTCTGATACATTTCACCTGCCAGCTATGCTAGTTCTCCTTGGTTACCTTCCTACTACTGGTTTCCCTTCCCATTGCCTTCCTGTTTAAGCCCAGGGGTGCACCGCGCAAACACAGTTCTCAGGTGTGCACAGAGCTGCTATTTCCATTTTTTTTTTTACACCTGGTGCACACCACGTACACCCGTTTAGTCGATGTAAGCATCTTTTACAAGATTTTGGCTCGTCTGTGTACAACATAGTTTTCTTGATGTGAGATAAGACAGCCCTAGACACACCCCCTGCCTTAGCTGTGCTTAGCTGAGGGGAAACCTGGGCCATGGGGCTCCAATAAACTTGCAACTTACATGACAAACCCCTTTATGAAGTCATTTAGCTCTTAATCTTAAATTGTGGTTCATTGCTCTTACACAGTTGGGTGCAAGCTACACCTGCAGGGAAATATGTGATTCAGTATCATAATCCTCATTTGCATAGGATTGCCTACTAATGCATAGTTACATGTCACACAATGAGCCTTCCCCCTTAGCAACCACTGTTCACTGGCCATTTTGTCTTATGCCTGCCATTGAGTAGAATGGCATAATATTGATTTTGGCCAGATTGCTTATTTCGGGTATTTTCTTTTTTTTGGTCCGATCCCGTTTGCGCTCAGCTGCCCTACACTTCTGCCGAGAGCAGCTAAACAAAAATTAATGTTATAAATTCTTTTTAAACACTTTGGCATGCCAATGGCCATATATTTGGCCAATGGCATGCTGTCCATAGCATATACACCCTTTATTTGGAGCTGTCATGGCTCCATTTTGTAGTTTGCAGAAATGTACTCAGTTACTAACCAAGCACATTTTTGCAGACTACACTAGTCCTGCATGGACAGCTTCAAGCTTCCTGGATCACAAATTCACCTCATTTGCATGGTTTTCATCTGCAAATTAGGTAATTTGCATCCCCGAGCTCTGTCTGTGTAGGATTAGTTTAAGAGCTTGCATGCATGTCCTGGGAGCTCGTTCCAGAATCATGCAGCAGCCATATTGCCTTCAAGTGCTCTTAAACTAATCCTGCACGCTGTGAAGGGCATGCAGAATCTGGGGGCTAATCTGTTAATTAAATGCCTTAATGGGTTAAGGGTAAAACAAAATAACAGCTGTGGCAAAAAACTACCATGGAATATCCTCTTTTGAATTTTTATCCCTGGGATAATAATTTGTCCTTTGTCATGGTTTAATTGCAAAGTGATTTCCTACTGTTTCATAGTCATTGTAATGTAATTGATCAATGTAGGATATATCTTATACATCTGCAAGCACTCCCTTATCCACGAATGTGGGATGTTGACAAAAGCTTTTTTGTAATACATCCATGCCATACTTCTTCCCCTTTTTACAATTCTCCATTAAGACTTTATTTAGCAACAAATGATCCTTTGTTTCATATGGCTTTCTTTTATGACCATTTTATTCTATTAACATAATTGACTTTTCTTATGAATGATTATAAACTCTGTCAGCATCCATTCCAGTATATGGTTTGTACGTTGTTAGAAGGCAAGTTCAGTAACCAATGTCTAGTTTTTAAGGTGGCTTACAGGTTCACTCTTAAGTGGGACTATTGTTTTCACTCTTGTCACGGTGGGTTATACGATGGGCATGGTGATTACAGATGGCATGCTACATCAATTTTAACATACAACTGTATAATAACATATGCTTCCAGTGACAATTTTGGAATCAAGTATATGTCATCCATCCCGTGACTTGTACATTTCTTTATTTAGCTACATTTGTAGAGGAAACACATAAGGAATCTTTGGGAATCTCCTATGCTTGGGTAACTATTACAAACTTGGGGTAGTGTCTTATCCTGAATATAAATTATTGTGAAATATGGGATAGATGTGATGGTCTTTATTATCGTTAGTTTGGAGACCCAACATTTTCAGTTCCTTATTGATCCTGATAGGTATGCCAACAGAGTGCACCTTGAGGTGAATAGAGACCTGGACAACATCCCAGACTGTAGTTGATGACTATCCAGGAAAGACTTGTGTAGACCAGGGTTACCTGGGATAGCACTGTTGAGGGAAAGCTGGACATAAAACCCATTAACTTGTCAAAACTGAGCTAAGGTTTGCTACACAAAATAAAGGTTCGCTGACAGGAAAACTTGGAAGTGGACGTTATGATGGTAAAGCGGAGACCGGACATCCTGTGTACCCAGGAGACAAGATGCAAGTGCAGCGCTTGGGATCAAGAGAATACTACTCAGGGGGAGAACAAACTAGAAATGGTGTGAGAACTGTATTGAGTAAGAGGCTTCAGAAGACAATGAGGGATCTCATCAGCATTAGTGACAGACTCATTGCAATTAGAATCCAATGTGAAGTTAGGACAGTATTCATAATCTCAGTGTATTGTGAAGTGATCTGACCTACTACCCCTCTTCAGACATGACTCAGGCTCATAATAGCAGTAACAAATCTCTACACAGAAATACAAAACTATCTTATATAACAGGAAGTTATACATAACAGGGCAAGGCAAGTATTACATTCAAGATCAGGAAATGCATTTTGAATCATATGAATTATGCAGATTAAAATAAGTATGATAGATATATGCAGTACATTTTATACAAAGATATATACAGTTTGTACATTGCTTCATAGATATTAAATTCAGGAATTATTTTACAGTTTGGTAGAGTTAGCCATTATCCTGGAAGTAAGTACACAACACCCCCCCAGAAGATGTTGTTTTAGAACAGTTTTAAATACTTGGATGTCTTGGAGATTTATAAATTCTACTGGCAGGTGATTTCAAACTGCAGAATGTAGTGCTGAAAAGGCTCTTTGGCCAATGGCAGTTTTTTTTTTTCCGGCTAAAATTTGATTACCTTTCTGGTTGCTTCTCTGAGTGTAGGTCTGTACTCTATGAGGAAGCAATCAACTTAGTGGTGAGCAGTAGCCATTTTTCAACATGTTGTAAAGTAAAGAAATACGCAACAACAAGGCCCTAGATCATACTGGAAGCCAAATGAGTGTTTTTAGTACATCACAATGGTGCTTTGAGGGTCAGAAAGTAAGGAAAATCTGCATATTTTGTTTTTGACAGATTGCAGTTTATGTATGTTATATCAGGCATCGGACTGTCAGCTAAAAAAAGAAAAAATGTTACCTTTTCTTGTGTGACAGTAATCACAGTAGCAGATGTTTTTTACTGTGACATCGCAGCATGTGCATGCGATGCTGCTTGGGCTAAATGCTGCTGATTGTTGTGTCTCCTCTTCCGGGCTTTATGATTAATAATTTAAATTTGCATTGGATTTTTTTTTTTTTTATTTGGGTGCTTGCATTGTCAACAAGCTATTCATTTTTTTTTTCACCCTTCTTATTTCAAAAATATTCAAGCCACACCAAATATATACATGTGACATGATTTTGTTTGGTAATAAAAAAATAATATAAAGAAAGTCTGAAATACATGAGAAAAATATGACATTTTTACACAGGAATAAATTGTGTTAGCAACAACATTAAAAACAAAAAGAAAAAAGACACAGAAACAGAAACAGAAAGCAGTAGTTAGTTTAGTTTTCTTTAGACTAATAACCAGAAAAGCTGTTAAATTTAATAATGATTATATTAAAAGTAAAGTTAGGCCACTGAGGCCCTTAAAAAAAAAAAAAACAGCAAAAAAAAATCCTGACCAAATTTTTTTTAAAAAAATAAAAAGTGTTTCACACCACAGGATTCTGTGTGGCTCAGAAAGAAAAAAACAATGGAGAAGGAAACACTGTGTACATTCTATCTGTATTAGATGAAAGTACTACACTTATGAATGAAATGATTAATAAAATAAAATTATTACAAAATTAAATTATTAAAAATTGTGTTAAAATGTTAAGATTAATATATATAAAAATGCCACACACTTTTTTTTTTTTCTACAGCACAGCAAGTATTCTATATATGATGTACAATCACACAACAGTACTACAAAGCAAATTATTGGTGTTAAAAAACGAATGTGTATATATATGTCAACAAGTTGTAAATTCTTATAAACTCATGTTACCCAAAAATGTGTACCTCTCTGGTAACTCCTTAATTTTTCAACAGGGGGTAATATTGCAGTTGTTATTAAGGATTCTAATTTCGATTCTCCAGGATTAATGAAAGTCCCTGACCATGAATGTTTCTCCTGTTCTAACCTGTTGAAAGTATGTTGGGACATATCCCTTTGTAGCATTTCCTTAAGGTTGTTAGACTAAAGGTGGTAATAAAGCTCAATGAGAAGTTACATTCTTCACCTACAGATGTTATCTTCAGTGCTGGAACTCAAACCAGCAGGGACTACGTTGTTGGTGGACCCAGGTTGTGTAGAAACTGACTGAGCTAATAAAGGTTTATAAAAACCATTAAGTCTTTCATTGGCAAAATTGTGGCTTGAATCTGGGTCATGACTTCCATTTCATGGCCATAGACCATGTACCATTGAAATCAGATAGATACATTTTGGGTAACAATGAGTTCAATTATAATTTAACTTGTTGTTTGATATATATATACATTCGTTTTTAACACCAATAATTTGCTTTGTAGTACTGTTGTGTGATTGTACATCATATATAGAATACTTCAGGAACTTGAACAGAACAGAATCCTGGTGGTGAAAGCTTTTTGTTTTTTATTAATAAAATTAAAATCATTTTTTGGAGCTGTGTTTTTTTTGACAATTTTACCCACAATTTGGTGCTACTTTGGTCGTTTCTTTTTTTTTTTTGTTTTTGATTTATATTTGGTTGTTATGGCACAAAAGCTAACATATATATATCTGTACAAAGTAAATACATCACTTTGTTAAATACTGTGGCATATAAAACCACGGAGAATAGTATGTGGTCGTTTTAAAGGTTAGTTCACTGTTATGGTTCTGTAATATATTAGTAAGAATATGTCAGGCCATTCAATCATAAAGCAAACTCAGTCTGCATATTCCCACACAGTGAGTACACTTTTTATTTTAGAATATAGCTTTTTCTTTTTGTTTTGTTGTCTCTCAAATATTAGTACAATATCAGTTGATCTCTGAAAATATCAAATTCCTTTTTGAACACTGCCATCTGATGACTGTGGAGCAGTCCCCAATTTCAAAATGTTACTGCCATTTACTGCCAGAATATTTTACTTACTGGGATGCCTTCTATGTGGAGTCTGCATGTCCTCTGTGTTTTGTGTGGGTTTGCTCTGGTGTCCTCTCATCTTACAAAGACATGTGTCTGGAGTGTTTCTTCCTTATATTTTTTCAGAAAGTACATAAACACAAAACATATTATTATAGCACGTTTCTAAGTTTCAATGAATATGTTTGGGGGCATTACTGGCTTTGTCTGTGTTTTAACTTTGCAATACAAGCAATTGAAATGTGTTGTCCCTGTTTTTTGGTTTTTGCCCCCCCTAAATTTTTCTTTTTTAGATTTTCTTGTGCTGCAAAGTTCAGTTTAGTGATGCTTATGCTGAATCAGATTGCATTGTTAATAGCACAAGATGCAGAAGGCTGTGGGTTCTACTCACAGTAGGTAGATACATTGCTGATACTGAGATTTCTTTAATGTGGAATTATTTAGATGACTTACTTGTTCAGAGATTGTGCATATTTACTGATACTGGTGGTCTGTAGAAGTTTGAGTAGACTTTTATGATAGAAATGTTCTGAATTGGAAACGCCCTCTACAACTACTATATTGTACAAGGAATATAATTTAATAAAATCAGAAAGGTGTAGCAAAGACCACGTGTATGCTTCACATTGTGAGATTGCATTGCTTTGTTAAGCAGATGTCTGATTTTGTGAGAGGGAAGGGTGCTAAAGCAAGCCTTGTTATTCTCTGTCAGTGTTCTCAGTTTATACAATTTTTTTTACTGTTTATAAAGTATATTTGGCCTTGTCAAGAAGCGTGGAGGGTTTACAATTAAGAAATAACTACATTTTGGTCCATTTTCATAAAATTGTGTTTTATTCTGTCCTTGATTTTGCAGAATGTTCTGATTTGTCATATTTTTATACTATTGATTTATGCTTATTATTACTCAGAATGTGCCTGTTGCTCTGTGTTTAAGTAGCAATACTTTAATGACCAGTCTGAGATTGTAAGTGCAAGTAAGCTTTAATAAGCATACTGTTAAAGTATTGCCAATAGTGAAAGCATTTCTGTTGCCATGCAGAGAATACTTGCATAACTAGATAATGAATAAACCTACAGGATTACATTATTTTAAGAAGCTCATTACATTTGTCAGAGACTTGCAGTCATCTTTGCAGGCTTTACCTGTAAACCAAACAGAATGCCAATCTGCCATGGTGGTCCATTACCTGTACAGTAATCCTTTAAGCAATGTATCTTGAGCTTGTTTCTTGTTTGCTTTTCATTTTATGAAACAAGTAGATAGTTGTTGTCTGGCAGCAGGTCTTTTTTGGATAAGAAACATTTTTACATGTGGGGGTATCAAAGAGATTGCTACTTTCAGCATGTTGCTTGGTACTTTTTATAAAGCTGAATATAAATTATAATTAGAACTGCAGTGCAAGGAGATGTGGTTTGAGTTGAGTGCTGCTTGTTTTTCTTGTACTTGATCTTGGCTGGCATTCCAGTAATGTATTTAAGAAGTAATTTATTTTTTCATGCCTCACAGCCTTTTTGTTTCCATCTAGATATTAAGTAAGCTGTCATGTAGCTAATGCAGTGAAATGTTTATAGTATCAGTACTACCATACAAGTGGAACTGACACTGCCTATTGCTTGCCATCACCACAATATCACAATTATATTAGCCATAGTTCTGCATGCAGTCTGTCAATCCAGTACAGTCACATCTGATTCTTAAAATGACCATGTAAACTGACAAATCTAACCATAGAGTTTCCTGGGGAATTGGGAAAGGAAGTACATTTATTTATTATTATTTATTTATTTGTTGACATTTGTTTACCAGGAAAGTCCACTGGGCCAGGCTAGCCCATTTTCAGTGGAGGCCCAGGGAGAAAAGCTCCAAGGTACATACATAGAAAAAAAATCAAAAACCAGACCAGATTGCCAGACCTTACTGCTATATCACTTACAGACATACTGCATGCTCACATAAGGACAAATTTAGATTTGTCAATCCACCTACTACATGTCTTTGGAATGTGGGAGGAAATGGGACCTCGCTGAGACAACCCATGCAAACACAGGCAGGATGTGTAGCCTTACACAGAAGGTGCCAACCATGAGAATCAAACCAAAGAACCTCTTTATGTGCAGTAATAGTACTGCTCACTGCAACTCTGTATCACCCCATGCATGCAATGTTACACCACAAATTCAAAGGGAGGCAAGCTTTGGTGCTGTTGCTTTAAAGTATAGTTTGAACATTTACAACATATGAAATGTGAAGCTGCCTTCTGTGGACAAAGGGCAGCTCCTACACATCACAACCACCATATACACACACATGGTCCTCAGTCAGAGTCCCCTGTTCTTCTGCCTGGGTGCAGCTTCAGCTGAATGTCACAACTTGCACTGCAGACATTACAGTTATCACTCATTTATTCTTGCAATTCCAGATCTAACTCCCAGGTGCAGCACTTGCTGTACTATGTAAATTGTAACTCCAGTGTTTTTAATGGGCTTCTCCTTAACACATATATATATATATATATATATATATATATATATATATATATATATATATATACACACACACACATATATATATATATATATATATATATATATATATATATATATATTTTTTTTTTTTGGAATCTAGGACAGGATTCTAAAAGGACTGTGAAGTAACATACCATGTTGGGCAGTTGCTCCACTCTCCTTTCCAAAAGGTATGGCTCTGCTAGTCACCATTTAGCTATCATAATTGGGACTGCCAGAATCTTCTCACTCCTGATTCCAAAAATAGTCTGGTTTGGACCACTGATACAACATGTCATTGAACACTAAACTTAATAGGATTTTTGTTAAGGCAAGAACACCCTGTGTATGTAAAACTAGGTACGAAGAAGGAAGCCAGATCACCTTTAGTACCAAGCTCCACATATAGTTGGAGCTGTACTGCAGTCATTAGAAGTCAAAGGGGTGATTCAGGGACAATGCACATAAATGGTATGGAGCAAGTCATTACCCAAACTCTAATGAGAATGACTCACTTTATTCTAAAGTCTAACAGCAGATTTACTTCCCTGTTGAGCTAGTGGCCATGCAAGCCCATCACTCATCCTGAAAAGGGAGAATACAAGGAAGATGGCCAAGCTGACTTTTTTGTGCCTGAATGTAGCAACCCACCCTACAGATGGAATTCCTATCTGGACAGTCTCAGGGCCATGCAGTTCCGCCTGCAAGTCAGACCTGGTATTCCAGGCAGGCAGGCTCCCATCCCTTAATGCTAAGTCTTTTACAACTGGAGCTGCTGATCTTTGGCCAGACTCATCAACTCTGCCAAATTCAAGTTATGCTCAGAATAGGTAATGAGATTCATTATATAGCAGGGTATAGAATATTTACCCATTCCTTGTCTAATGAAATTCTATTTCAATTCAATATCTTAGCATGGTGAAGTATTGAATTTGGCAAGCTCTGCTTCTGTGATGATGTCATCGCAGCTGGCAGGGTTGATATCAAAGCTCAGAGTAGTGAGGGCAGGATGGTGGATATTGTCTGACCTTGCTTTACCATTTTTTTAATGGACTCCCTAGTGTAGGTTTCTACCAATCCTCATTACCATATTTGACTTAAGGAGTCCTGGACCACTTTTTTGTATTTGAGCAAAGAATTACTGCCTGGGTTACACCAGCCGTAATTCCTTTAAGAATCAGTAGATATGTTAGTAATATTGCAAAAAATATTAAAAAATGGCCAAAAGTTTCACACAGAATAAAAATAACTACAATTTGTTTCGGGAATATTTTGGAATTTAAAATATGATAACTACCAGAGTAATTAGGTGTGAAGTTATATGTTTGTCATTCAACCTTTCTAATTATATGTGAATATAATGACAGAAAAGTTTATGAATGGGAAATTTCTGAAAGGCAACATAGTTCTAAATTCTAAAACAATTTATACTCGGCATTGACGGTATAAAATATTATCCTCCCTGAAGCATTGTCACTACTCTTACAGATATGGCACACAAACCAACATAGACAAAGTCTTTGTAAGCAGTTCTTTACTGGCCAAAACTGATAATGTAATGCTGACCATGCCCTATGTCTGACCACAACGCTCTCACCTTCAACTGAACACTTAATACTGACCCCTTAAACGTCTGCCAAAGAATACTTGCTTATCTAGTAACAGTATAAGGATTTCAAAATTGTTTCTAGATGAAATAAAGCTTTATCTAGATGCCAATAATAATGGAGAGATTTCAGATATTATCCTACGGGACACTTTAAAGGTAGTCTTACATAGTAAAGTCAAAAGTTGGTATAAATAAAAGGAAATAATGGGATAAAAAATGTATAGACATACAGAAAGAAATTGAAGAACTAAAACTAAAACTTACATCAAATGACAAATCTGCATTAGAAGACATATGCAAACTGAACAAGGAATATCAGGATATCATGCAGCATACAATATCAGTAAATCTGGAAAAAATCAGATTATAGTCCTATTCAATTAATCCCAAGAGTATGCACAGGATTGGGATTAGATCTAAATATTTAAATGAGAAAAGTCATATAAAAGAAATAATATACACTAGAAATATCTTATTATGTTTTAAAAACCATTACAAGAATATTAATAATAATAACTCATCTACAAGTGATAAGAAAACTATAGACAACTTTCTTGTTAATACTATTCAAAATAAATTATCCAAACACAATATTAATAACATAGATACACCCTTTTCCTTTAAAGAATTAAAGGAACAAATAAAAAAAATCTTAAGACAAAAAAAGGCACCAGGGCTAGATGGTTTAATTCCAGAATTGTACAAACACTTACCTAATAACATTTTGAAAATCTTACTCAATGCATTCCAAGAAGTTAAAACTACAGCAAACACCCCTCCCTTGTGGAAATATGCTATCATCTCTCCCATTAAAACCAAATAAAGAGCCCAACCTTTGTACATCATACAGGCCAATTTCTTTGCTTAACATTGATTACAAGATATTCATGTCTATCTTAGCAGGCATATTAAATAATATACTTTCAATATTAATTCATGAAGACCAAACCGGGTTTATCAAAAGCAAAAAGGTGCAAGACAATGTAATTAGATTACTGTCCTTAATAGACTTAGCAAACAAGAAAAACATGAGCTTTCTATTTTAAGCCTTGATATAGATAAAGCTTTCAACTCCCTAAATTGGTCATATCTGTTTAAAGCTCTGCAAAAATACAATTTCTTCCCAAACATTATAGGATTAATTAAAAAACTATATGAAAAGTCCATAGCCTATGTAAAGACTGGATCTAATCTATCTAGCCCTTTCGAAATATTAAGAGGTACTAAACAGGGGTGCCTCCTCTCCCCATTACTCTTTGCCCTGGCTATTGAGCCTCTTGCAAATTATGTTAGAAATAATGACAGTCTTAAAGAATATAAAGTGTCAAACAAATTATCCCCCAAGATACAACTGTTTGCTGATGACCTACTAATAACTTCTAATGACACTGAAAATTCAACAGATCACCTATTACATAATCTAGACTTCTTTGCAAACATCTGTGGTCTAAAATTCAATCACAACAAAACTAAGACAATTCTATTGAATAAAAATGTTACTATGAAACTTAGATCAAAAAGAGACATAAAATGGGAGGGCATGCATACTAAATATCTAGGTATCATTATTGAATCTAATTATAAAAAGTCACTCACTTCTAATTACCAACAGATTATAAACTCAATTACTAGTCTAATATACAGTTGGGACAGACTCTTCTTCACATTTGAAGACAGACTAACTTTAATCAAAATGATACTGTTACCTAAAATCTTATTAATTGGCCAAGCTCTAATTCTTCCCCCACCTGTCAAAATTAAACAGAAAATTAATAACTTATTACTTAACTTTCTTTGGTATACCAAAACAAAAACAAGAATTTCTCTTCTCTGGCATACCACAAGCTGGGCTGAAGGAGGTATAGGTTTACAAATATCGATTTTTATTTAAACTCCACATTTATTAACATACCCCAGGATTTAGCAAGCTCTGCACGGCGTGCAGGAGCTGCTGGAGGCAATATGGCCACTGTGCAATCCAGGAATAAGCTTCCGGGACGTGCACGAATGCTCCTGTACTTTTCCTGCATGGATACAGCTCATGTATGCAAATTACCCTATTTGCAGGTGAAAACCATGCCAATGAGGTGAATTTGTGATCCAGGAAGCTGGCAGCCGGCCGTGCAGCACTAGTGTAGTCTGCAGAAATGTACTCAGTTAGTAACCGAGTACATTTCTGCAAAATACAAAACGGAGCCATGACAGCTCCAAATAAAGGGTGTATATTATATTGAAAGCATGCCAGTGGCCAAATATATGGCCATTGACATGGAAAACAGTTGCAAAAATAAAAAATAAAAACTTTTTTTTTTTTAGTCGATTTCAGGTGTTTAAATGTAGGGCAGTGGCATGCAAATGGGATTGGGCCGAAAATAAAAAAAAAATAAGCATTGTATCCAACATCACTATTTTGCCATTATACTCAATGGCAGGAAGAAGACAGCATGGCCAGTGAATAGTGGTTGCTAAGGGGGAAGGCTCAGCGTGGGACTTGTAACTAGGCATTAGCAGGCAATCCTATACAAATGAAGGGAATGATACTGAATCCCAGATTCTCCCTCATGGCTAGCCTGCACCCAACTCTGTCAGTGCAGGAAGATCATGGTGCAAGCCTAAGAGCTAGTTGACATCATAGAGAGGTGTGTCAGGCATAGTGTAAGCTTATTGGAGCCCTGTGGCTCGGGTTTGCCCTGAGCTTAGCGAAGCTAAGCAAGGGGGTGTGTCCGAGGCTGCCTTGCACTCTTTACATTGCCTAAGTGGGTGTGCACACTGCGGACCTGGCAGGTGAAATGTATCAGAATCAGCCAATTACACAGGCAGCAGACCAGCCCAACCCAGCATACCACTATAAACTATGCAAACACATTTCCCTCTGGTTTTTCCCACATAGTCTACACCACCGGTGTACACAATCAGGGAAATTTTACCAAACAAAAGCAACAAAATGACAGGGGCTGCAGCATCTATCATAAATTAACATGTGAAAGAGGCTGAGGGTAGTGAGGATGAGAATGCTGTCGACCAACCCACAGTGAGGAGACAGAGAAGAGTGTACAGACCCAGGGTAACCTACCAGGGGCTACATAAGCTGGAGATAGTGGAGCGCTATAGAGTGGACAGGGATCTCCTACAGCAAATTGTAGAGCTGTGCTGGCCACACCTCACATACAGCCATTTCTGTGCTTTAAAAGTGTTTTTTCATTGTATCTGCCTTAGTTTAAAAAAAATCTACTGGTTTCCAGCCTTTCTAAGCTAGTATGGTCCAGTTTTCAGGTTCTTGCTGAATTCAGGACTGTGTTACAAGTTTCTGTGTTGCCCATACCTTACTTGGATAGAAGGAAGTTTCTCTGTTCACCAGTGAGAGTGGGGAGCTTTGAGCAGCCTATTTGTCCCTGGAGGAGTGGTTTCAGTTAAGAATTTAGTAGTCTATTGGCCAATTTGGGCTAATTTCTATCTCTTTTATTTCCCTGCTATAAAAAACACATTTGCACATTTTTTGCACTTGTATCAGCTCAGCAAGATCCTGTCTGGTGTCCTGCAGAGTCCTACAGCAGCAGAGAGAGAAAAGAGAGACTTTGGACTGATTTAAGTATCTTTATCTTGCTATTTTTACTGTTTATTGCTATTTCCACCTAAAATGCCAAGTTTTAGCATTTTTTGAGACCTAGAAAACTTATAATAGCTGCCTACTGTGCTTATTTTACTGTTTAAACTTTATAAAAGTTGTTTTTGTGTTTAATTGAATTGTTTAGCTGTTGTAGGCTACACACTCAATTGTGATAGCCATTTCTGTACTTTAGAAGTATTTTTTCATTGTATCTGCCTTAGTTTCTAAAAAAAAAAAAAACATCTACTGGTTTCCCACCTTTCTAAGCTAGTATATTCGAGTTTTCAGGTTCTTGCTGAATTCAGGGCTGTGTTACAAGTTTCTGTGCTGCCCATAGCTTACTTGGATAGAAGGAAGTTTCTCTGTTCACCAGTGAGAGTGGAGAGCTTTGAGCAGCCTATCTGTTCCTGAAGGAATGGTTTCAGCTCAGAATTTAGTAGTCTATTGGCCATTTTGGGCTAATTTCTCTCTCTTTCATTTCCCTGCTATAAAAAACACATCTGTGTGGTTTTGCACGCTGGACAATGCTGGTTAGCTAGGGTTAAACTATTCCCGGCTCCACAAAGTCTCCTCTTCAATTTTTCCCTTCAAGTTAGACTGATTTTCATCTTAAAGCACTCAAACCAACTGTTCCTAGCCCAGCACTTGCTCAAAATTCATAGCAAGCACTAATAAACCCTAGCACTAGACCCCCCCACATTGTCTGGAAGGACAAGGCTATCTGTTTGTCCCCACTAGTCAAACAGTAAACAGCTTACTCTAACTATCCAGGCATGTCCAAACGTCAGGTCCAGGTGTACTCTCCAGTCCAACTAGTGAATCTGAGCATCTTGAGGCAATGTTACAACTGCCTCATGTACAAAGACAACCCTCTCCTCCTACCACTACAAAAGATCTGTGAGAGATGCACTTATACAGCCAAACTGGAGGCAAAGCTCTCTCCAACCAAGACTGTTACAGACAGTGAAGAGGAGATGGTAATAACTAGCAACACATCACCTGCTTCACATAGACCCATTAAACCAGCACCTGCAAAACCCTCACATAGAAACCCAAAAACATACTCGGAGGCTCTAAATAAAAATCTGCAAAAGCAACAGAGATGTCCAAAGCAGACATCCAAGCAACCTCCACCAACAAGCACAACCCGTGATACACATACCCCACAAAATCAATGTGCCACAAAAAAACAGTCCTTAAGGCAAAACAGCATACCCAATACACTAGTAAAAGGTGACTCTATAGTCAGGCACACTGACGTCCCACTCAGTAGGCTGGACAAAGAGAAGGTTACTGTCAGCTGCTTGTCGGGTGCCAGAATCCGCCACATAACACAAGCACTCAGGTCATTCCAGAACAAGTACAAATATGACTCTGTCATTGTCCATGTTGGTGTGCATGACCTGAGACGTACCTCCCTTGACTACATAAAAAAAGACATGGAAGAGCTCTCTAATCATGTAACTCAAGCTGGTATGACCCTAGCCCTGAGTAGCATCCTGCCTTCACCAAGAATGATACCACAGTATAAGAAAAAAATGATCAACTTCAACAATTGGCTAAGTTTCTGGTGTCATTCAAAGGGGATCCAGTATCTGTCTGCCTGGGATGACATGCTTGACAAGCCATGATGCTTTGTAAGAGACGGCTTGGACCTGTCACCCTTGGGCTTTTGAATACTGGCCAAGGCTCTTACCACCCCTATAGTGCCTTTTTAGGCAAGGTTCAAAGGACAAACCCACCTCCGTAAAAAGCACAAGTGACCAAAAACTGAGGGTAATGCTACTCAATGCCAGGAGTTTAAACCTCAAAATGCACTCACTCGAGGCACTCCTCAGTATGGAGAACATCGATATTTGTGCAGTGACTGAGACCTGGTTCAAGGCTCCAGAGAACACCCCGGCACTACCAGGCTACAATTCATACCACACATTTCGGCCACAAAACCTGGACCGAAACACAAAAGGCGGGGGTGTATCCATATTCATCAAGAATAACCACACCTCCAGGCTAGTTGCTCAGCACGATGCCTCTGAGATCATCCATGTGCAACTATCACTGGGCAAAACTGCATTCCAAATTGTACTTGCTACAGGTCACCCACTATGACCCAGGACCCCCACTCCTTGTTTCTAGAGACACTGGAAAAAATGAAGGTCCAACCAAACACCCTAATACTGGGTGATTTCAATTACACAAACATTAATTGGGAGAACTACACATGTACAAATTCCCTTGCTCAACGCTTCCTGGAATTTATAAATCTAATGCCCTGGATCAACTTGTCTATACCCCCACCAGAGGTGACAATATACTGGACCTGGTCACCACCAACATGAGTGACTGGTGCTCCATACCTGAGGTCAACCCCTCGTTGGTTAGATCAGACCATAAACCTATCACACTAGATATCCACATCCCACCCCCACTCCAAATCAAGGAAACCACCGTGAAAATTTTTTTCAAAGCAAACTTCATGTTACTTAAGACTGAGGTGGAAAAATTCAAAACACCCATGCAAAAAGATAATGCAGTCATGACTGCAGAATCCTACACTAATGCACTCTATAAGCACCTAGAGGAGTGCATGGATCGTGCAATCCCAAACAAAACCAAGACTCACTCCTCCAAAAAAGGAAACAAGTCTGGTAGACCCCTGCTGTAAACAAACTATACAACAGAAGGAGGAAACTACTACAAAAAAGAATAAAATACCAAGAAGGGAAGACCTCCCTGATCAGTACAGCACAAAGCTAAGATCCCTCATAAAATCCTCCGAGGCAAGTTTCAAAAGAAAAATTGCCAAGGACTTCAAAGATAACCACAAAGCGTTCTTTAGCTATGATAAGAATCTAAATGGCAACTCTCAGATCTGCTCTGAGTCACTGCAAAATGGCACAAAATATACTGAACTGACTGATATTGCCAACATCCTGGCAGATAGGTTCAGTGCAAACTTTACCCCCTCTCACCTCCTAAAGGGCTCATAACCATACCAGAAGAATGTAGAGCCCCGGCAATCACAGACAGACAGGTAAAGTTGGCTCTTTCCAAAGCCAAAAATACAGCATCCATGGGACCAGACGGTGTCCCAGACTGCGTCTTACACAAGCTCCTAAATGAAATAGCCCCCCACCTAAACACCCTATTCAATCACAGCCTCATCACAGGCTATGTACCCACAGATTGGTGCACAGCAACGGTCATCCCACTCCATAAAGGTGGAACCACCACAGACCCAGGGAACTATCGCCCCATAAGCCTGACAAGCCTGGTCTGCAAAGCCATGGAGTGCATCATCATGAAACTCATTAACAAAGACATTGGAAACCTCCAGACACTGGAATCTACCCAGTTCGGCTTTGGTAAAGGCAGATCATGTCTCCTAAACCTAGTATACTTCTTTGAGACAGTTGCCAAGGCTATAGACGAGGGAAAAGTGGTCCACACAGCCTACCTAGACCTTGCAAAAGCTTTTGACACCATTCCCATTCAGGTATCATAGACAAACTCACCAACCTGAACATAAACCCCTATGTCATGAGATGGGTTGCAAACTGGCTCACAGACAGAACCCACACGGTGAGAGTTGCAGGGTCCAGGTCTGACTCCAAACCAGTAACAAGTGGGGTCCCCCAGGGCTCAGTCCTGGGACCTCTCCTGTTTGGTATACACTTCTGTGAGGTGCAGGCAAACACAGGTGGACTATGGCTGACCAAATTTGCAGATGATTGCAAACTGAGTGCCATAATCAATTCACCTTCTAACACAGACATCCTCCAAAAGGGTCTCTCAGAGATGGATACCTGGTGGAAAAACCATGGCCTTAGTCTAAATGCCAAAAAGTGCATTGTCATCCCCTTTGGTAAAAACAAAGTACCCATGAACTACCACATAGGTGGCAGTCCTCAGCAAAAAAAGTGTTATAAGGGATCTTGGGACCCAAGTGGATAGTAACCTCTCCTTTGATAATCATATTTCCAAAGTGGTTAGAAGGTCCTTCTATTTGGCACACCTAATCACAAAAGGGTTCATGTCTAGATCAAAAGAAGTCATTGTGCCCCTCTACTCACCACTCATCAGACCCATTATTGAGTTCAGCGCCCCTTTCGGGATGTACCTTATGAGACACCTTCAACAGCTGAAGAGGCCACAAAAGTACCTCACCAAGAGGATTACAGGCCTCAAACAGATGGCCTATGCAGCCCGACTAAAGAAACTCCAGCTGTACTCACTTGCATACCGCCTACTCAGAGGTGATCTCTGCCTGACATACAAGGCTATGTCAAACCTGGATTTGATGGACATGCTCCACATAAAGAAAACCCAATCTACCTGAGCTACACACTCTAGGGATCTAAACCTCACCAAAACAATAAGCAGAACATGCTGGAGGGATAAATTGCTGTCCTAGAGACTTCCCATGCTCTGGAACAAGATTCCAATCTACATTAGGCAGAGCTCCTCAATAGCACTCTTCAAGAAAAACCTTGATGAGTGGATGGGAAACAGAAAATTTGCCCCGAGGATCACTTCAATGGCTCTGGTAGACAGAGGCTGAGGGAATTAATCTAAGAGGGTGGCAAACGCCAGCACATTCTGGTTAGACTTACAAATGCCCCTGGGCAGATAGCATAGTACCTACCTATGAACCTATGAAGCTATGAACAGAACCAACAGAGGGGAACCCATCCCATTGGATACAAAGTTATGTGTAGGTCTAAGAATACTAGCCACAGGTACCTTCCAAAGACCAACTGGGGATATCATGGAGATCTCACAGGTTCCTGGATGCCATGTCAACACATGCCGGTGAGCACATATATTTCCACAACACCCATGCGGCATTGGCCAGCAATATGCATCTCTTCCGCCAAATAGCAGAATACCATGAGGTAGTGGGTGCTATAGACTGCATGCACATATGCATGAAAGCACCACCCAGTGAGTGGTGTAAGGTCTATATCAACTACAAGGGCTACCCCTCCATCAACTGCCAGGTCGTGTGCGATTAATGTGTGCGCTGGCTGTCCTGGAAGCTATCACTGCTCCCACATATGGCATCTGATGCAGCTGTACCAGAGATTTGCCAGTGGGGACATCCTATATGGTCACCTAGTAGAGGATGCTGGTTATGCACTGGAGCCAGTTCTGATGACACCCATCAGTAATGCACACACACCCAAACAAGAACTCCATAATGAGGCACACTCACAGACCAGAATCATAATAGAGCATGTGTTTTGGATGCTCAAGTCACGGTTCCAGTGCCTGGATACATCCTGTGGAGCTTTGCAGTACTCACCAGCTACATGTACCCAAATTGTCATTGTATGTCCCATGCTACACAATATGATCCTGCTGAAACAGCTGCAGCAGGAACAGCATGGGGCAGGGCCACACAGCCCCCCCTCCCCACCATTGCCAAGGCCTGCACAGGCACAGAGTGACTCGGAGGAGGAACAACCTGAGCCTGCCCCAGTAGGTAGAAGGAGGCATGCCCAATACACCCAGGCCATGGCAAAGAAACAACACATAGCACATACACTGACATGGTAGGGACCCAGGGAATGACACCTCTCTCTGACTCGCACATACAGTAAAAGGGATGCCAAACATGACACTACCTATGCTTAACCATGTATAGGGAGTGTACTATGTTCATCCGACATAGTCAGTCCTCCAGCACCATCCTCAATACTGGCACAGCCACAAGGTAAGTCACTCTTCCTACCAATTGCTGAATGGAGTAGTATGTGTTGTTACTTGTATCTATGGTATGGATGAGAGCATGCAAGAGAATCGGGTGGCCAAATGGGATACCAGCAGATAATAGACACCTACAGTGGCAGCATGAGATCTGTAACAAATACTGGTGTCACCATAGTAGCCAGTACTAGACAAGGTGACAAAACTCACTGCAGAAAATGTGCTGGATCACGTGTGTCCATAGGATGCACACATGCCAGTCAGGGAGGCTCACATATCCAACAACAGTCTCAGCCCACAGAACAGGTGTAGACAAACACAAACAAAGGCTGTGCTAAGGCCTCTGATTGATGGCAATGGAGAACATCCCCCCAGACCTACACAGACAGACTACAACAGGTCAGACAGTGGAATGTTAGTTCTGAAGGGTAAGAAGTCAGAAACTGAAATGTAGGTTAATCAAAGCTAACACCTGTAGTACACTGATATGCCTCTAGTCAGCATGACCGGTTAGAATACAGAATGAAATGGAGTACCTACAATACCAGTACAGTCATAGCAAATGTGTACAAGTGTCAGGTGTTTCCCCCAATTCTATGTAGAAATGTAGTAACAGTCAGGTGTATCCCCCCAATTCTATGTAGAAATGTAGTAACAGTCAGGTGTGCCCCCCAATCCTATGTTGAAATGTAGTAACAATCAGTTGTGCCCCCTCAATCCTGTGTAGAAATGTAGTAGCAGTCAGGTGTGCCCCCAATCCTCTGCAGACATGCAGTAAAAGTCTGGTGTGCTCCCCCTAATCCAATGTGGAAATGTGGTAACAGTCAGGTGTGCCCCCCAATCCTATGTAGAAATGTAGTAATAGTCAGGTGTGCCCCCACCAATCCTATGTATAAATGTAGTAACAGTCAGGTGAGCCCTTCCCCAATCCTATGTAGAATGTAGTAACAGTCAGATGTGCCCTCCCAATCTTATGTAGAAATGTAGTAACAGTCAGGTGTGTCCCCCCAATGTTATGTAGACACGTAGTAACAGTCAGGTGTGCCCCTCCAATCCTATGTAGAAATGTAGTAACAGTCAGGTGTGCCCCCCCAATCCTATGTAGAAATGTAGTAACATGTATGTGTAGGTATAATAGTGGAGCACAGACTACCTGAGCTGGCCAAGGTAGCAGGATAGATTGTAGCATGTGTACAATATGCAGGGCTGTGTGTGTTAGGCTGATGTGTGTTGTATATTGTGTGAGAGTGTTCAGTATGTATGCATGGTGAGGTTTGTCCTGGTGTCCATTGCCCAGTACTGCCATATGACAGGACCAAGTTCTCACAACTGCAGTGTCAAACACAATGCTTCCCAGCAAAACACATTTCAACAGTAAGCCATAGTAAATGTTTGGAAGTGATATGTGTCACCATCTGAAAGATGGACATGGCATGAATGTGGGCCCAGACATACAAACAGTACAAAGGGGGAAGTACCCCAGACAGACAGTATATAATATGTAACTGTCAAATGGACACACCCTTGGAATTGTACATACAGATTAGCAGCACATTATTTGGGCTTGTAGTAGGGAATACCAATGTCATCTGGCCAAACACTAGCAGACCACAAAGGTCATAGGAATGAAGCATTGTGAAACAGCTGATGTCCCTGCACAAGCCAGCATAAGTGGAATGCCCCATGCATATATGTGAGTCAGATGCAAGTAGTGTCCATAGCACACATCCACCCAGCTCACCCCAACACCACCCACAGGTACCTCTCTAGTCTTATCCCTGCTGTTGGGAATGAGTACAATATGACCCCCAGCTCTGTATGGCAATAGCTAAAGAATGCAGCATGCAGAACAGGTGTCCCATGCAGGTGTGTCCCTAGTTGTAAGCAGCACCCTGCCTGCATCCACAATAATAAGTATTGGCTTAAACACCTTGCACACCTTCCCTGTCACCCCAGGGGAATATAGTGTATTGCAGTCTGGGACTGTAGGAGTGACAGAATGCAACGGCCTGCTACAGCTGGCCTGCATCACTACCAAATGGCCTACAATCCTCTGCCAAAGGCTTGTGTGTCACCCGTACCACCAGTTTATGTTATGTCATGGACTCCCAAATAACAATATCATACAGTCCACAGAACCCAAATGCAAGGCCATGTGGACAAATCCCAGTAACATGTCCACCATGTCCTACTGCATGAACTGTGGACCAACACCAAATTACTGCTGGGATGAGGTGATAACTATAGCGAACATATCAGATAATGTTTGCATAATGTACGGAAGAGGAAAAAATAATGGGGGGGTAGGAGCATGGGCAGCATGGGATCTGTGAAGTCTGAAACTCAGCCGTGTGTGCATACTATCCCTGGTTGCAAACACAAGAATGGGTGGCTACAAACCTGCTTGTAAACCACAGTGTGAAAGGGTAATGTCCAAAATTATGGCCCCTGCCTCTGGGTAACCTGTGTGAATCTATACAGCTGTGAGGTATGGCCACAGCAGGATATGGCCATACTGTCACATCAATGGATGTACAAGCATGGGATCCTCTGCCACCACTGTACCAAGGTGCTGAACTATTTACACAAACCCAAGTGTCTGCAGCTTTCCCTCCAGAAAGGCATGATTGTCCAAGAATATGTAGGCTGCTGACCACAATACTGGACATAGCTGCATTCACCCTGTGTTCCCCAGGACATCACTGCAAGCAAATATGTATACCTGACAGTACTTGACATAAAACATCACAGTGTAACACAGTATATATGTCTGAATATCTCTGCTAACACCAGGACCATGTAGCAGAAGCAGCACAGACACAATTACTTATAGCAACCCGTTATCCTTTGCCCATTTTGACCCCATATTGTCAACCGATCTACAGATATCCTGCAGTAACAGCTTGCTAGCTGTAGGTGTAGAACACAAAAGTTTGCACTGGAGTACAATATACCTGGAATGGATTCACACATTCAGTACAGAAGGTCATACTGGGCATGCACCCACACTTAGAGAAATGAAGGCCATGTCAGACAACAACTTACTGAAAGGTCATACTGGGCATGCTCACACACTTTCAGAAATGAAGCCCATGTCTGGCAAAAACAGTGGACCATACATATCTGACAGTTGCAGATGTTAGTGCATACACTCCTCAGTACACACCAGTCATGCTTTGTATACACATTAGATAGGAATACATACATATATCCAAGGACAACACACTATAATAGGCCAAAATAGATGTGTGGAAGACAGTGACAGTGACAAAGAGCCTCCCATCATGAGGCCTGTCCCACCCAGCACACATCCAATTGGCTAAAACCACATGATGTGCAAATGTCAATCACTGTAGACATTTGCCTCTGGTATCCCTCTGCACTATAGTGTCTGTGTGCTTGTGCTAACTGTGTAACATGACTGTACAAGTCAGTAGTCATCTAGCAGTTGTACACATGTACCTGTGGAATATAAACCTGTGTGTGCCTGAGTGTTGTGTGTCTGCCTCTAGATGAATGGGTTATGGCCCATGCACACACACTACACGCCCCATTGCCCTGCTATTGCAAGCCTGCTGATGTCTTCACCTTGAAATACACCTTTGGGGAAATAGTAGCCCAGTAATCTCCATGGTGTGTTCTCTACAGAATGCAACACATCATCTAACTGCATAATGCTGTAGTGGTATGTACTAATTAGGTAGGAGTTCTAATCCCAAGCATGGCAACTGTGCATGTGTGTTTATCTGTGTAGGGATCAATGCTTTTTAGGCCAGTCACACTCACTACAATGTCAAATCCCCTACTTTGGCAGGGCTGCTGATGTCATTCACTTTGAAATACACCTTTGGGGAAGGAGTAGCCCAGTAATCTCCATGGTGTGTCCTATAACTGCATAATGCCATAGTGTGATATGTTAGTTAGGTAGGAGTTCTAGTCCCAGATATGACAAGTGTAAAGGTGTGTTTGTTTGCTTGCCTGTGTAGGGCTCAATGCTTTTTAGGCCAGTCACACTCACTACAGTGTCAAATGCCCTACTTTCACAGGGCTGCTGATGTCATTCACTTTGAAATACACCTTTGGGGAAAAAATAGCACAATAATCTCCATGGTGCAACCTATAACTGTGTAATGCTATAGTGTGATATACTAGTCAGATAGGAGTTCTACTCCCAGACATGGCAAGTGTAAAAGTATGTGTGTTTGTTTGTCTGTGTAGGGATCAATGCTTTTTAGGCCAGTCACACTCACTGCAATGACAAATGCCCTACTTTGGCAGGGCTGCCGATGTCATTCACTTTGAAATACACCTTTGGGGAAGGTGTAGCCCAGTAATCTCAATTTTGCATCCTATAACTGTGTAATGCTGTAGTGTGATATACTAATTAGGTAGGAGTTCTATTCCCAGCTATGGCAGCTGTGACTCTGTGTGTGTGTGTTTGTGTGTGTGTGTGTGTGTGTGTGTGTGTGTGTGTGTGTGTGTGTGTGTGTGTGTGTGTGTGTGTGTGTGTGTGTAGGGATCAATGTTTTATTGGCCATTCACAGTCACTACGCACACATAAAAATGGAGAACATTGATAACTGTGCAGTAACAGGAACCTAATCCAAGGCTCCAGAGAGCACCCCCTGCAATAACAGGTACAGCTCTCACCACACCTGTTGGCCACCTATCCAGGACCAAAACAATAAAGGTGGAGGAGTGTCCATATTTACCAAGGATATTCACACCACCAGGCTACATGCCCAACAGAATGTGTTTGAAATACCCCCGGTGCAACTAACAGTAGGTTAGACTGCATTCCATATTGTATAGCTTGCTACAGATTTCCCATCATGCCCCATGATACCCACTACACATTTTGAAACATACTGTGAAATATTATGATACAAGCAAACATCCTAATACTGGGTGACTTACACTACCCTGCCATTAACTGGGAAAACTACTTGTGTACCAACACATGTGCCCAGTGGTTCTTGTAAGTCATAATTCCAAATGCCCTGCATCAAGTAACCCATAGTCCCACCAGGGGCTCAAATATCATACACCTGCTCATTACCAACATGGGAAATCAAAGCTCCACACCTATGGTCACCCCATTGGTGGTCAGGTCTGCCCATGAGCTAATCACCCTTAACATCACCATTCCGTCCCCACACCCCAGTAAGGAAACTTCTGTAACACACATCTCCAAAGCCAATGTCATTCTACACGTCAGACATGACTAACGTCATTACACCCATGTAGATGGGAACTAAAAGGACGACTGCTGAATCATACATGAAGGCACTGTACAAGCACATCCAATCGTGCATGAATCATGCCATCCAACATAGAACCAAGACGGTCTCCACCAAGAAAAGGAATCCAATGTGGTAGCCCCCTGCCATAAACATACTATACAACAAAAGGAGGAAACTGTTGCCGAAACGGGGGAATTTCCAGGATGCAAAATACTCCCTTACTAGCTACAGTAAGAGGCAGAGATCCCTCATAACATCCACCAAAGCTAGTTATGAACATAATATAGCCAAAAATGTCAAAGACAACTGCAAGCCGTTCCATAGCTACGTGAGGAATCCAAATGGCAATGCTCAGAACTGCTCTGAGCTACAACAGGATGGTATTAAATATACTGCTCCCAGGGATATTGCCAATATCCTGGCAGATCGATTCAGTGCCAACTGCACCCCCCTCCCAACTCCTAAAGGGTCCATCTCAAAACATAAAGATTGCCATATTCTGGTCATAATGGCTACATAGGTAAATACCACACTCTCCAGAGCTATGACAACAGCAGCCATGGGACCAGTCAACATCCCGGGCTGTGTACTGCTTGAACTGGCACCTCACCTATGTGCCATGTCTAATCATAACCACACCTCAGGCTTTGTGCCCACTGTGTGGTGCACAGCTACAGGTATCCCAGTCCAGAAGGGGGGATCCACATTGGTTCTTGGGAACTACAGCCCCAGCAGTATGATGTGCCTGATCTGCAAGGCCATGGAATGTATTATCATGGAAATTAAAACAAAGACACTGGCAGCCTGCAAACACTGGACCCTAACCAGCTTGGGTTTTTGAAGGGCCGATCATGTCACCTCAACCTGAATGACAACTGTGAATCCATCTACAGAGCTGTGGATGAGGGTAAGGTGGTTCACACAGCCTATCCGGACCATGCCAAGGCCTATGACACCATCCCCCAATCTGGAATCATAGGTAAATGTATCAAGCTGGCCATTAATCCCTATGTCACCTGATGGGCTGCCAACTGCTGTACTGACAGAACCCATACTCTAAATGTAGGTGACACCAACCCCAGCCTCAGACAAGTGACAGTTGGAGTAGCTTAGGAGTCAGGCCTGGCACCGCACTTGTTTGGCATGTACTGCTGTGAAGTACAGTCCAACAGTAAGGGACACTGGCAAACAAAGGTTGCAGATGACTGCACACTGGGAGCCAGTATTAAAACCCCACATGATGTGGATATTCTACAGAAGGTCCTTACAGGAAGACATGCTTTATGCCTGAGCCATGGCCTCACGATCAATGCCAAGAAATATATAGTTATCCCCACTGGGAAGGGACATCTACCTGTGAAGTACCACATTGGTGGCAGTACACTAAACACCTAAAGTGTGATAACAGACTTAGGGACACAGGTGGACAGTGGTCTCACCTTTGATAACCACATCACCACAACAGTCAGGAAACCCAACAATGTGGCACACCTCCCACTTAAGGCTTTACATCCAGGAAAAGGAGGCCATTGCCCCACTGTAGTCATCTCTCAGTAGACCCAGTACAGACTACAATGGCCAATTACGTATGTACCTCACAAGACATCTGCAACAACTAGAGAGGCTGCAGATATACCTCACAAAATGAATCACGGGCCTAAACCAGTTGCCCTATGCTGACCATCTGAAAATCATCCAGCTTTACTCTGTCAAGTATTGAGTTCTCAGAGGTGATCTCTGCTAAACACACCATGCCATGTCAAACCCACAGCTGTTGGATATGCTACACTTAAAGAATTCCAAACCCCACAAGCTACATGTGCCAGGGATCTAAATCTTGTCATCACAATGAACAATACATGCTGGTGGGATGTGTTTCTGACCCAGAAACTCCCCAGATCTGGAATAGACTGCCCATACATGTCAAGCAGAGTGCTTCTGTGGCCCTCCACAAAAGGAACCTGGACGATTGGATGGGAGATAGGGAAGTGACCCCGGGGATCATGTCAGCTGCCCTGCTAGAGAGGGTTGCAGGGAAGTAAATTTTGTGGGAGTCATAGCCAGGGAATTGTCATGTCTAGGCATGTATAGGCCCTAGGGATGATAGCCTAGTATCAACATATGAACCCATGAACTACACTTTCCATTGCCCATCCTTGGAAAGGTTACACCTTTGGGGAAGGAGTAGCTCAGTAATCTCCATGGCATGTCCTATAACTGAGTAATGCTGTAGTGTGATATACTAGTTAGGTAGGAGTTCTATTCCCAGACATGGCAAGTGTAGATGTTTGTGCATGTGGATGTTTGTCTGTGTAGGGAGCAATGCTTTTGAGGCCATTCACAGTCACTATAACCTCCGTTGCCCTTCTTTGGCAAGCCTGCTGATATCATTCACTTTGAAATACACCTTTGGGGAAGGTGTAGGCCAGTAATCTCCAGGGCACATGCTATAACTGTGTAATGCTGTAGTGTGATATACTACGTAGGTAGAAGTTCTATTCCCAGACATGGCAAGTGTAGAAGTTTGTGTATGTGGATGTTAGTCTGTGTATGCAGCAATGCTTTTGAGGCCATTCACAGTCACTACAACCTCCATTACCCTTCTTTGTCAAGCCTGCTGATGTCATTCACTTTGAAATGCATCTTTGGGGAAGGCATAGTCAAGTAATCTCCGTGGCATGTGCTATAACTGTGTAATGCTGTAGTGTGATGTACTAGTTAAGCAGGAGTTCTAATCCCAGACATGGTAACTGTGAGATGTGTGTTTGTCATTCATATCCTGTCTGGAGGTGGCTGTGAGTGTGTAACAACTGGACTCATTGTAGAGTGGGTTTTGCAAATTTCTTATATGGTGGGCCTATTATATGTCACAATGTCCTCCTTACAAGGATAACAGATGTCAAACAGCAGACAGGCTGAGGTAGACAATCCATACCCCTATATGTGACATAAAGGCCTGGCGAACAATATAGGCAACCCTTGTATTACACAGAGAACACTCTCAACTCATGTCTCATACACAATCACACTTGGCTAGGCAACAACCACTATGTTGGTAGTTCCCTACATATTGCCCACAGATAGTAACCATGGTATGATTGCAATGGACTAAAGAGGGCATGGCACCCTGTCCCATCCCTACAATAGGCACATAATTGCATACAGTGCTCCTTCACTATGTTCCCCACTGGACGCCTGCAACAACTGTAGAGCCAGCAAATGTAACCCACAAAGGACATACCATGCCTTATACACATGCCCTATATTGACAGATGCCACTGACACCAGGGAATACCTGTATCCTGCTGTCAATGTAGGTGCAGGGTCAATCTGGTGTCCATAGCCGGCCAAGAATGGCACATCTGATGCTAATAATCTGTGTACACAGCATGCCGCAGACACCCCAGGTACACTTCCACATGTCACAGAACATGCATGTGAGATGTGTGCACATTCCAGACACCATCCATGTCATGGAATATAGAACACATACAGGGCAAACATTTCACAGCACTGACCACACACAATAGTAACCTAGATGACTGGATGGTGAATACAATAACAACCTGTGTGAGCCAATCCAGACACTACACTCCTGAGCCACACAGCAGACCATTGTCATGTGGCCTGATGCAAAGGTATACCCTTTCATCTAGCCTTCTACAGCCTTCTGGCACAACCTCTACACACCTGTGAAGCAATGCACTCATGCATGTCAGTATTGCCAATGTGTGTGTGTGTGTGTATGTGTGTGTGTGTGCGTGTGTGTGTGTGTGTGGGTGTGTGTGTGTGTGTGTGTGTGTGTGGAGTATAATGATTTGGACACCATTCACACTCACTACACCTCTCACTGGCCTATTGAAGCATGCCTTCTGATGTCAGACACCCTGGCATACCCTTTGCACATATATCATCCTGATAACCCCTGTGGTGCATGTGATACCTGCGTTTTACTGTATTGTAGCAAAGTAGCTAGTTAGGAAGTCTAAGCCTGACCCTGCCAACTGTGATAATGTGTGTGAGTCCCTGAGAGAGTGTGGCTGTGTCGAACTTGACACCTGTTCATCTGGACAGGCACGTGTACTACACCTACCTTATCCCTCCTTTATCACTGTT